>NW_016985808.1:0-876 GCF_001483705.2 Eufriesea mexicana | reverse complement strand
AGTAGGGCGCACAGTCCCACCTAATAGCATACTATAACATTAAAGTCTTAGCTACCCTCTCCTGAAATAACCAATTGTAACATTACAAAACGTGACCAAACTCAACGTAACGTGCCGCGGCCACAGCTACTGGCCTCCACAGAGACAGGCAGAACACAAGAGTGGTGAGTAGAAGGCAGAAATCCATAGAATCTCTGTGTATATCAGGGAAGTCAATGCTACCCAAACATAACTCATACCTACAGAACACATCCAACATAGCCTAACTCAACCTAACGTGCCGAAACCTCAATTGCTGCTCTCGCGGGAGCCAAGCAGGGTATGCAAGTGCACAGTAGAGCACAGAAATCTACCGAGTAGCAGTATACAGCACAAATTTAAAGTTATCGTGTCCGAACTTAGACAAACCCAACCTAATCGAGTGTAACATGTCTGAACATAACGTGCCGTGACCACTATTGCTGGCATACCCATAGCCAAGCTGAAAATACTAGGGCGCTCGAGGGCGCAGAAATCCGCCTAATATCAGTCTAAAGTCAAAGCTATTCTCTCATAACCTAACCAATCGCAATATATCCAAGCGTAATATAGCTCAACCTAACGTGCCGCAGCCACTATTGCTTGCCTCCCCAGAGTCGAGCAGAGCATATTAGAGCGCAGTAGAGGGCAGATATACGCTGGGCAGCAGCGTATAGCACAGAAGTGAAAGCTGTCCTAGCCTAACGTAATCAAACATGACATAACCAAACGTAACTTAACCCCACCAAACGAATCTAGGCCACAACTGCTGGCATCCCAGAGACAAGTTGAGCATATTAAAGCAGAGTAGGGTGCAGAAATCCATCAAATAGCAGTGTATGGCACAAAAGTCAAAGT
>NW_016985807.1:0-284 GCF_001483705.2 Eufriesea mexicana | reverse complement strand
GAGGCCAGTAGTTGTGGTCTTGGCATGTCACTTTGTGTTAGGTTACTTTCGGTTATGTTACGATTGGATAGGTTAGGAAAGTATAGCTTCAGCATTTGTGCTAATCACCCTTATTCGGTGGATTTCTGCGCTCTAAAGTGCACGAATATGTTCTGCTTGTCTCTAATGAGGCCAGAAATTGTGTTCGTGGCTTGTGTGGCTTAGTTACGTTACGTTTGCCCTGGTTAGGTTAGGATAGGTTTGGTTAGAACGGCTTCGTCTCTTGTGCTGTATACTGCTATAGG
>NW_016985806.1:233-559 GCF_001483705.2 Eufriesea mexicana | reverse complement strand
GACAAATATGCAAAGGTACGCCTTAACAATGCAATTATAAAATTTCATAAATTAAACACAGAATTTGAGCGATTTGTTAATTTTTCTCCAAGTGAACAGGAGAGTGCATGGGAAATTAGAAAAAATTACAAACAAACGCCGGAAGCATTGCTGTGTCCATGCAGGTGTGCCTGCATCACGAAAAGAATGTAAGTATTTGTATTAACATAACCTCTAGTTATAATTAAATAGTGTAAGTTAGAAAAGACAATATTCTGTTGAAATGAGCGTAGATGCCAAGAATTATACTTTATAGCGAGAAACAATTGAAGCAGCAATATTAATAT
>NW_016985806.1:0-209 GCF_001483705.2 Eufriesea mexicana | reverse complement strand
ATTGCATTCTAGGTCGGTTAACCATATGACATACAAGATAGAAATCTTTGATGGTCAAATAAAAATTCAGAAAATGGAAATGGCTTAGGCGGACAAAAGGGATTAAAATTAATTTAGGTGATGTCCTTTTATAACAACTATATAGTGAATACAGTGAGATTGGAAGGTATGTTGTATTCCTGATCTAAATAAATATTAATATCAGTGGT
>NW_016985805.1:0-668 GCF_001483705.2 Eufriesea mexicana | reverse complement strand
TGAGTATAGAAGAGCAATGTACAGCGCATGAGCCCACCGAATAGCAATGTATAGCACAAGAGCAAATGCTACCCTGTCCTAGCCTAACCTAACCTAACCAAACCGAATGTAACATAACACAACTAAAGGTGACGAGACCGCTATTCCCGGCATCTCCAGAGCAAATGATAGCATCTTAGGGCACAGTAGATCGCAGAAATCAACCGAGCAGCAGTGCACAACACAAAAGTCAAAGCTATGGTCTCCTAGCTTGACCAAACGTAAAATAACCAAGCGTTATCTATCTCAAACTAACGAGCTGAGACCATTATTGCTGGCCTCCCCAGAGCGAAGCATCCAGAGCGAAGCAGAGTGTATTATAGCACGCTAGAGCGCAGAAGTCCACCGGATTGCAGCTTATAGCGCAAAAGTCATATGTAACATATCGAAACATGGCAAATCGTGCAATACCAAACGTAATAAAACACAGCCTAACGTGTCGCCACCATTATTGCTGACCTCCTCTGGGCCGTGCCGGCCACATTAGGAGGGAGAATTGCGCAGCTATCCATATAATCGCAGTGTACAGCTGAAAAGTCTTCGTTATCCAAAGCTAAGCTAGACTTACATAACCTGACCTAACGTGGAAAATAAGAACGTAACGTACCGCGACCACTATTGCTGGCCTC
>NW_016985804.1:0-668 GCF_001483705.2 Eufriesea mexicana | reverse complement strand
CTATAGCCATTGCGGTGCTCTTGATTCAGCCAGGGAAATTCAACTTTATTGACATTTTCGACTAATATCGCTGTGAGATAACTGTCCTGCAAAAATAAGGAGGATAGATTCCATTGGCGTGCTATAGCCATTGCACTGGAATATAATTGGGCAGGAAAATTAATTTTAAAGAAATTTTCCACTAATACCATGGTGAGCTAGCTTTCTTGCTCAGATATGGAGGAGGGACACTATTGGCGTGTTATGGCCATTGCAATGCTATAGAATCTGCCTGGAATATCCAATTTTATTGAGATTTTCGACTAATATCGCTGTGAGCTAACTGCCTCGCATAAATAAGGGGTAAGATTCAATTGGCGTGTTATAGCCATTGCATTGCTTCAGGATCTGGCTGGGAAATTCAACTTTATTGGCATTTTCAACATATATCGTGGTGAGCAATCTCCCTTGCATTCGTAAGGAGGATGAATTCTATTAGTGTACAATAGCCATTGCAATGTTTTAGAGTCTGGCTGGAATATTCAATTTCATTGACATTTTCTACTGATATCGTTGTGAGCTGAGTTTCGTGCATAAATAAGGATGAAAGATTCTATTGACGTGCAGTAGTCATTGCATTGCTACAGGATCTGGCTGGAAAATTCAATTTTATTGACATTTTCGTCAGA
>NW_016985803.1:0-297 GCF_001483705.2 Eufriesea mexicana | reverse complement strand
TAGCAGTGTATAGCGAAAAAGCCTAATATACCCTAGCCAAACATAACCTAACCTTGCCAATCCAAGCGTAACATAACAC
This sequence comes from Eufriesea mexicana, assembly GCF_001483705.2. NCBI lineage: Eukaryota > Metazoa > Arthropoda > Insecta > Hymenoptera > Apidae > Eufriesea > Eufriesea mexicana. The sequence continues at coordinate 218 of NW_016985803.1, read as the reverse complement.
AATCTAGCGATCCGAGGCCATTTCTGCAGGCCTCCCGAGAGTCGAATAGAGTATAGTAGCGCACAGTAGGGCGCAGGGGTCCATAGAATAGCAGCGTGTAGCATAAAAGTCGATGCCATCCTGTCATAACGCAACCTATCCTACCCTAACCAAATGTACTATACCACTAACTAACGTGCCGCGACTATTGTTGCTGGCCTCCCAGAGTTGACGAGAGT
>NW_016985802.1:0-844 GCF_001483705.2 Eufriesea mexicana | reverse complement strand
GTGCTATTCGCTGATATTTGGTAGATATCTGCGCAGTGCTGTGCTCTAGTGTGCTCCGCTCGGCTCTGGGGATTCCAGTAATGGTGCTCTCGGCACGTTAGGTTAAGTTAATGTTGGTTTGATTACATTACGTTTGAAAAGGTTAGGTTAGAGAAGCTTTGACTTTTGCGCTGTACACCGCTATTCGGAGGACTTCGGCGCTCTACATTGCTCTGCTATACTCTACTCGACGCTGGAGAGGCCAGCAATTGTGGCCGTGGCACGAAAACTTTTGTCGTGGTACGCTCGGTCTTGTTACGTTCGGTTAAGTTAGGGGATGGTGGCTTTGACCTTTATGCCTCTCCCTGCTATTCGGTGTATTTCTGAGCTCTGCTGCGCTCTTATATGCTCTGCTCGGCTCTGACGATGCCAGCAATGGTAGTCTAGGCACGTTAGGTTTAGCTCTGTTGCGTTTGGTTTTGTTACGTTGGTTTGGGTTAGATTTGAATAGCTCTGTCTTTCTCGGCATATACTGCTATTTGGTGGATTTCTACGCTCTGCAGTGCTCTACTATACTCTGCCGGACTCTGGGGATGCCAGCAATAGAGTGGATTTCTGCGCTCTACACTGCCCTACTATAATATGCTCGACTCTGTGAGGCCAGTAATAGAGGTCCCGGCACGTTAGGCTTAGTTATGCTACGTTTGGCTATGTTAAGCCTGGTTAGGGGGATAGATTAAGATTCACTTCTGTGCTATACACAGCTATTCGGCGGTCTTCTGCGCTCTACGCTACACTTACATTTTCAGCTTGGCTCCGGGAAAGCCAGCAACAGCGGTCTCGGCACGTTAGGGTAAGTTAGGCT
>NW_016985801.1:1134-1548 GCF_001483705.2 Eufriesea mexicana | reverse complement strand
AGGTAATGTCATGACTGTTCAGGACATTTCAAGTCAGGGCATGTCAGGACATTCCAGGTCGGGGCGGGCGAGATCAGGACTGGGAAGGTGAAGTAAGGTCATGTCAGGAGAGGTTAGTTCCGGAGAGGTCAGGCCAAGCCAGGCCTGGTCAGGTCGGGTTAGGTTATGTTAGCCTATGTCAGGTTAGGGAGTGTTAGATTGGGTTAGATTAGGTTTGGTTACGTGACGTTAGGTTATGTTAGTTTAGTTAATTTTTGTTTATGACATGTTAGGTAAAGTTTGGGTAGTTTAAGTTAGGATGGGTTGTGCAATGTTAGGTTACGTTAGGATACGTTATGTTAGGTGAGGTTATGGTAGGACTGGTTAGGTTAGGTTATGTTAGGTTTTGCATAATTAGGTTAGGTCATGTCAGGT
>NW_016985801.1:0-1115 GCF_001483705.2 Eufriesea mexicana | reverse complement strand
CGTCATGTCGGGTCAGGCCATTCCAGGTCGGGTCAGGTGATGTCAGGTCAGGTCGAGGCATGTCAGGTCAATGTCAGGTCAGTTCATCTAATGTCAGGTCCGGTGAGGTCAGGTCAGGTTAGGTTACGATATGACAGGATAGGTTTGCTTTGATTACGACAGGCTAGGATTGGTTGGGTTGGGTTAGGATAGGTTAGGTTAGGTTAGGATTGGTTGGGTTAGGTTAGGTTAGGTCAGATTATGCCAGGTCTGGTCAGGTCAGGTCAGGTCAGGTCATGTCAGGTCAGGTCAGGTCAGGGTAGGACTGGCCATGTCATGCCAGGCCAGATCTGGTTGTGTTAGGTTAGGTTAGGTCAGATCAGGCCAGGCCACGCCAGGTAGGGCCACGACAGGAAAGGGCAGTTCAAGTCAGTGCAGGCTAGGACATTCCAGGTTGGGTCAGGTTAGGTCAGGTCAGGTCATGTGAAGTCAGGTCAGGTCATGTGAAGTCAGATCAGATCAGGCCAGGGTAGGACAGGTCAGATCTGGCCAGGCCATGTCAAGCCAGGTAAGGTCAAGTCAAGACAGGTCATGTCATGACAGGTCAGGTCGGGCCAGCATAGGTCAGGTCAGGACAGGTCATGTCAGGTCAGGTCAGGCAAGGCCAGGATAGGGCAGGTCACTTCAGGCCAGGCCATGTCAGGCCAGGTGAGGTCAGGCCAAGTCATGTCAGGCCAGGTAAGGTTAGGTTATGTTAGGTTAGGGTAGGTTAGGTTGTCATACGAAAGGTTAGGTTAGGATAGGTGAGATTAGGTTAGGTTTGATTAGGTTAGGTTAGGATTGGTTGGGTTAGGTTATGTTAGGTTAGGTTAAGCTGCTTTAGCTAGGTTAGGTTAGGTCATGTAAGGTTAGGTTTCGTTATGTTAGGTTAGGAAAAGTTTGGGACGTTGGGTTTGGCTATGTTAGGTTTGCTAAAGCTTGGGAATGTTTGGCTAGGATAGGTTTTACAAAGCTAGGATAGATTAGGTTAGCTTAGGTTAGGTTAGGTCAGATTAGGTCAGGTCTGGTCAGGACAGGTCAGGGCAGGTCTGGCCAGGTCATGCCAGGCCAGACCTGGTCGTGTTAGGTTAGGTTAG
>NW_016985800.1:0-549 GCF_001483705.2 Eufriesea mexicana | reverse complement strand
GCTATAGCATGCCAATAGAATCTTTACCCCTTATTTATGCAAGTGGGCTAGCTCACCACGTTATTAGCCCAAAATTTCAATAAAATTCAATTTTCCAGGCAGATTCAATAGCATTACAGTTGATATAGCACGCCAGTAGTATCTTTGCCCCTTATGTATGCAAGAAAGTTAGGTCGCCACGATATTATTCGAAAAGGTCGATAAAATTGAATTTTCCTGCCAGATTCTATAGCATTGCTATGGCTATAGCACGCCAGTAGAATCTTTCCACCTTATATATCCAACAAAGCTAGGTCACCACGATATTAGTCGAAAATGTGAATAGAATTGAATTTTACAGCCAGACTTTATAGCATTGCAATGGCTATTGTCCGCCAATAGAGCCTTTCCTCCTTATATATGCAAGAAAGTTAGGTCACCACGATATTAGAAGAAAACGTCAATGAAATTGAATTTTCCAGACAGACTCTTTAGCATTGCAATGCTTATAGCACGCCAGTAGAATCTTTCCTCCTTATATATCCAACAAATCTAGGTCACCACGATATT
>NW_016985799.1:0-778 GCF_001483705.2 Eufriesea mexicana | reverse complement strand
GGCCATTGGATTAAGCTGTTCAGTAATGATTTAGATACTGTTACCATTATGGAATTACATATGGCTGGCCATTATCACTCGATATATTGGAAGCTGACGAAACCGCTGGACTAATCTGTTCACAGAGAGCTTGAGTGTAACAGCAATTATAGAGTAATCAATATATAGAACCATTATGCGTAGAGATATTTACAATTGACAATGCGGTACCTAGTACATCCATCAACGGAACACTGTAGCTGATGGATCAAAGTATTTATTGATGATTTAAATCATATAGCAATTCTAGAATGGCAGAAGGCTTAACTGTTATAGCTCGAGCAGTGTATAATTGACTTGGCAGTAGTGTATACAGCAATCATCGCATTACAGCAACGGTTGCATTATTCTGCTCACTGGCGGTATAAACTCCGCAGTATTTCTAGAATAGTCGGTGTATACAACAGTCACGGCTGGCGACAATTACAACACCCACAACGGTAGTTGGTACATCCTCCAATAGGGCAATGTTGCCGTTGGATGAATCTTTTCAGTGATGATTTAAATAGCATTTCTATTGCGGGATGACAAAGGACTGACCCTTTACAGCTCGAGAATATAGCAATTGAACAAAAAGTACTGGGCACAGCAATCGTCACATTAGCTTAGTCGTTGAACTAATTGGTTCACTGATAACTTTATTCGACAGCGATTCTGTAGTAATGAATGTATTTTGCCACCAATAGAGCACTGTTGTCGTTCGGTCTAATCAGTTCAGTGATGACACTGATCCTATTGC
>NW_016985798.1:0-481 GCF_001483705.2 Eufriesea mexicana | reverse complement strand
TTTATCTACTGTATTCTGTTCGACTCTTGGGAGGCCAGCAATGGTGGCGGCATATCGTTAGGTCGTGTTAGAGTACGTACGGTTACGATGGGTTACGTTGCGTTATTTAAGTGTAGCTTTGGCTCTCCTGTTATAAGCTGTTATTAGGAGGATTTCTCAGCTCTACTATGCTCTACTGCGTTCTGCTAGAATTTGAGGAGCACAGCAATAGTGGTCGCGGGACGTTATTTTGAGTTAAGTTACGTTTGCTTATGTAACGTTTCGTTAGGTTAGCGGAGAATGGCTTCAACTTTAGCGCTCTACACTGATATTCGCTGTGCTTCCGCGCTTTACGGTACTCCGTTATCCTCTGCTTGTCCCTGGGGCTCGGCCCGTTACCTTGAGTTAGGCTACGTTTGGTTGCGTTACGTTTGGTTTGGCTAGGATGTGGTAGCTATAACATTTGTGCTACACACCATTATTCGGTGAATTTATGCTCCCT
>NW_016985797.1:0-292 GCF_001483705.2 Eufriesea mexicana | reverse complement strand
ATTTTTGACTAATATCGTAGTGAGGTAACTTTCTTGCATAAACAAGGAGGAAATATTATGTTGGCAAGCTATTACAATTGCAATGCTATAGAATCTGGCAGGAAAGTTCTATTTTATTGACATTTTCGACTAATATCGTGGTGAGGTAACTTTCTTGCATAGATAAGGAGGAATGATCCGTTCGTGGCGCTATAGCCATTGTAATGCTGCGGACTCTGGCTGGAAAATCCAATTTTACTGACATTTTCGACTATTATCCTGGTGAGCTACCTTCCTTGCATAAATAAGGAGG
>NW_016985796.1:0-238 GCF_001483705.2 Eufriesea mexicana | reverse complement strand
GTACGGATGTATGGATGTATGCATTTATATATGTATGGATGTATGGATGGATGGACGTATCGTATAATGGAAGTACGAATGGACGGGTTTATGGATGAATGGACGTGTGGATATATGGATGTATACATGGATGTGTGGATGTATGGATATATCGATGGATGGAAATACGGTTTGCTGGATTTATGGATATATGGTTGTGTGGATGTATGGATGTTTGCATGGATGGATGTACCGAAAG
>NW_016985795.1:0-534 GCF_001483705.2 Eufriesea mexicana | reverse complement strand
ACTTACCAGAGCACGGTAGATCGCGGAGATGCAACGTATAGCAGTGTATAGGACAGAAGTCAAAGCTACCCTTCCTTATCCTGACTAACGTTGGCGTTACCGAACGTAATCTCTCGTGCCGTGACCACTATTGCGGGCCTGCCCAGAGCCAAGCAGAGCATATTAGAGAAATGTAGAGCGCAGAAATCTGACGAATGGCGGTGCATAGCTCAAAAGTCAAAGCTACCCTATCCTATCCTGGCCAGAAGTTTCGTGACCGTACGTAATCTACCTCAGACGGTTAATGCTGACCTGCCCGGAGCCAAGCTGCTCATACTCAAACGCAGTAGAGCGCAGAAACCCACCGAGAAGCAGTGTGCACGACGTAAGCCTAAGCTATCCAAACCAAACCCAGGCAAACATAACCTAACCGAAAGTAGCCTAACTAAATCTAACGTGCAGAGACCACTATTACAGGCTTCCCCATAGCCGTGTAGGGTAGAGTAGACCAATGCAGGGCACAGGAATCCTCCGAATAGCAGCGTATAGCACAAG
>NW_016985794.1:0-1133 GCF_001483705.2 Eufriesea mexicana | reverse complement strand
TCGTTCGGTTAGGTTAGGTTGGGATATTTTCAGTCAGGATGGCTTAAACTTTTGTGCTATACACAGCTGTTAGGTGGATTTCTGCACTCTGAATTGCTGTACTACACTCAGTTCGCCTGCTGGGATGCCAGTAATAGTTTTCTTGGCGCGTAGGGTTGTGTTATTCTACGTTTGATGGAGGCACGTTAGTCTGACTTAGGTTAGGATTGCTTCGACTTTCGTGGTATAAGCTGTTCTTCGGTGGATTTCAGCGCCCTACTCTCCGCTAATAACTTCTGCTTGACTCTGGGGAGGCCGGCAGTAGTGGTAGCGTTGCATATGGTTGAGTTTGGATACGTTTGGCAATGTTACGGTGGTTATGGTTGGGACAGGATAACTTTGACCTTTGCGCCATACACAGCTTTTCGGTGGATTTCATAGCTCTACTGCGCCTGAACATGCCCTGCCTTGCTCTGTGGAGTCCAGAAACAGTGGTGGCGGCACGTTAGGTTGGGCTAGGTTACGTTTGGTCAGGTTATGTTAGCATGGGTTATGTTCGGGTAGCTTCGACCTTTCTGCTATACACTGTTATTCTATTGACTTTTGCGCCCCACTCTCCTGTTATATGTGCTGCTTGGCGGCAGGGATGCCGGCAATAGTGTTCTAGGCACGTTAGGTTGTGTTAAGTTACGTTAGGTTAGGTTTGGATATGGTAACACTGACACTGTGGAGGCAAGCAATGGCTGTCGTGGCTCGATAGGTTGAGATAGGTTACGTTTGACTACTTTGGGTTAGGATAAGCTCGTTTAGGGTAGCTTAGTCCATCGTGCTGTACACCGAAATTCGGTGGATTCCTGCCCTTCACTGTGCACTACTCTAATCTGCTAGACTTTGGGGAGGTCAGAAATCGTGGTCGAGGCATGTTCCGCTGAGCTTGTCTACGTTAGGTTATGGTACGTCACTTTGGGTTAGGTTAGGATATCTTCGTCTTTTCTCCTGTACACTGCTATTCTATGGATTTCTGCGCCCTACTCTCCTGTAGTATGATCTGCTTGTCTCTGTGGAGGCCACAAATATTGGTGGCGGCACGTTAGTTTGAGTTAGGCTACGTTCGGTTACGTTATGTTAGTCTGGGTTAGGTACGGATAGCTCTG
>NW_016985793.1:0-586 GCF_001483705.2 Eufriesea mexicana | reverse complement strand
GCAACATTCAAAGCTAGGCTCTCCAAGCCTTCCAAAACGTGACGTAACCGCACGAAACGCAACCACTCCTAACGTGCCGAGGACGCTATTGCTGCCCTCCTCAGACCCAAGCAGAACATATTTGAAGAGAGTAGGGCGCTTTAGGGCGCAGAAGTCCATATAATCGCAGAGCAGAGCACAATAGTCGAATTCACCCTATCCTAACATTGACAAACGTAACATAACCGAACGTGGCTTAACCCAACCTAACGCGCCGAGGACACTGCTGCTGGCATCCCAAGAGCCTAGCAGAATATACTAGAGCACAGTAGAGCGCAGTAACCCACCGCATTTCAGTGAATAGCACAAAAGAAGAAGATATTCTAATCCAACATGTCCAAACCTAACCCAACCGAACGTAGCCTAGCTCAAAATAAAGTGCCGAGACAAGCATTTGTGACCGTCCCAGAGACAGGACGTGTATATTAGAGCAATGTAGAGCACTGAAATCCAACGAATAGCAGTGAATATCACAAAGGCAATGGCATTGCTGCCATAACCTGACCAAACGTAACATGACGAAACATAGCTTAACTCGACATAACGC
>NW_016985792.1:0-924 GCF_001483705.2 Eufriesea mexicana | reverse complement strand
AGCTAAGCAGAGCATATTAGGGCAAATTAGGCCGCGGGTACCCACCGTGTGGCGGTGTGAAACACAGAATACAAAGCAGCATATCATAACCTAGCCAAACGTAACATATCCGAGCGTAACCTAGCTCAACCTAACAGGGCGCAACCTTTATTGCTGACCTCCACAGAGACAAGCAGAGTATGCCAGGGCACAGTAGTGCGCAGAAATCCACCGCATTGCAGTGAATAGCACAGAAGTCTAACACAGCCTGACCTAAGCTGACCTAATCTGACATACCGAAACGTAGATTAACACACCATAGCGTAACGAGACCAATATTTCTGGCCTTCCCAGAGCCGTGTGGAACACATTAGAGCACACTAGAAAGCATGAGTCCACAGAATAGCTGTGTACAGCGCCACAGTCAAGGCTATCGTGACCTAACCTAACCAAACATAACATAAAGGCACATAACGTATCTGAACCCGACGCGCCGAGGCCATTGCTGCTGACCTCCGCAGAGCCAAGCAGAATAAACCAGAGCACAGTAGAGCACAGAATTCCGCCAAATAGCATTGTTTAGCACGAAAGTCAAAGTAGCATGTCCTAACCTTGCAAAGCGTGACATAACCAAACAGAGTCTAGTTCAACGTAACATGACGAGAACACAATTGCTGGCCTCCACAGAGACAAGCAGAATGTACTAGAGCACAGTAGTGCCCAGAAATCCCCCGTATTTGAGCGAATAGCACGAAAGTCGAAGATATCCTTTCCAACGGGACCTAACCTAACGTCATGCGTAGCATATCTCAATTGCAACGTGCCGCGACCACAACACCTGGCCTTCCAAGGGCCTAGCAGAATGTAGTATAGCATTGTTGATAACAGGAATCCAACGAATAACAGTGTACAGCACGAAAGTTGAAGCCATACTCACCAAACATA
>NW_016985791.1:0-1020 GCF_001483705.2 Eufriesea mexicana | reverse complement strand
GCGGTGGATATTTGCGCACAACTGCTCCCTAGTACACTCGGCTTGTCCCTGTGGAGGACAGCAATAGTGGTCTCCTCATTTTCGGTTGGGTTATGCTTCGTTTGTCTGTGTTAGGACATGCTACTTCGACTTTTACGCAAGGCACTGCTTTTCGGTGGATTTCTGCGCTCTAATATGTTCAAACATGCACTACATGGCTCTACGAAGGCCGTGAATAGAGGTCGCGGCAAGTTATTTTGCGATAGACTACGTTTGGTTGGGTCAGGTTAGGTCAGGTTCGGTTAGGGTTTCTACGTCTTTTGTGCTATACACCGCTATGCGACGGATTTCTGCGCTCTACTGTGCTGTAGTACATTCTGCTTGTCTCTGCGGATGCCAGCAGCTGCGGTCGCGCCACGTTATGTTGAGTTACGCAACGTTCCCTTATGATACGTTGGGACAGATTTTGAATGGGTATATTAGAATTTTGCGCCATACTCTGCTGTGCGGTGGATTTTTGCCCTCTACTATGCTCTAATACGTCCTGTTTGGCTCTAGGATTGCCGGTAATGGTGGTCTCGGTATATTATCTTCAGATATGTTTCGTTTCGTTAGGTTAGGTTAGGAAGGCTTGGTCACGATTTCTTTGACGTTTGCGCTGTACACTGCTGTACCGTCAATTTCTACGCTCTACATTGCCCTACTACACTCTGGTCGTCACTGGGGAGGCGACCAATTGCGTTCCTGGTACGTTAGGCTGTGCTAAGTTACGCTTGAATTGGTTATGTTATGTTATGTTTGGTTACGATACCTGTGGCTTTCGTGCCATACACGGCTATTCGGTGGCTTCCGGTGGTCTACTGTGCTCTAGCGTATTCTGCTTGGACCAGGGGCGGCAGGAAACAGTGATTGGTGCACGTTACTTTGATTTATGTTACGACTGCTTGTGATAGGTTAGGCCAGGTTAGCTTAGGGTATCTTCGACTACTGTGCTCTTCACTGCATTGCGGTGGATATCTGCCCTCTAATGTGCTCTAATAC
>NW_016985790.1:0-1432 GCF_001483705.2 Eufriesea mexicana | reverse complement strand
CGCGTACTCGGTGAATATTCAAAGTCGATTTTCTCGAAAACGAAGCTTCGAATAAAAAAATTTAATTCTTTCTTTTCGATTAGTTTCTGTATGTAAAATCACCCTCTTCCCTGTTATATTACCGTTGCTGGGGCACCCTGTATAATGACTCAGCGGTTCGATTATTTCCTATTTTGTCAAAAATAGTTTTATTTTACCTTAATGTACACGAATGCGTCACAGAGTGGCAGTAAAATCGTTTCTTCTGAATTCCTGACTTGAACAACTATCATTATCGGCATCTTCGTTCAAACCATTCGATAATGTTATACCGCGAAGGGTGAACATTAATGACGTATAGAAACAATCGAAATAAAGCAAATTTTGCGATGCTAACGTGTTTTTAAGTATTTTTAACAGAACTGATAGTATTTGAGGACTATTATAAGCACGGGTACAACGGAGATAGAGTTTTCCCCTTTTTCTTAATAATATTTATTGTATATTAGATATAACAACTCCGCAACTCTCTCTCGATAGCAACTCTCTTCTGACACTCTCTTCAAATAATTCCTGGGCATCCCTTTTTATACCCATGCACACCACACGCTCATGTACACACTGCCAAGCGTCCAAAAATTCCACGTGCATTCTAGGAACTCGTTCGTTCTTCTCTCATTACCGGTAATCTAGCCTAAACATCCTCTGGACCATTATCGCACCGTTCCAGAAACTCATTAATCGCACTGACAATCTCTCGGCCCACTCACCACACTATCGACCTACAATATCAATTTTAGCAAACACGGTTACACGTTTTCAGAGTTTGCGGGAGTACATAAAATGCACGGAACCAATCATTTTGACTATAATTCTATTATTTGTTAACATCGTTAACGTTATTCTCATGTGGAAGTCATGGTTACGCGAACATTTATTTTAACACCTTAATTTGTTCAGTTCACGTCGGTAGACGATAAGTATTTATACTAATAAGGTGAATAGTGTAAAAGTTTCGTTTATATTTTCGTCTACACGTTATTGAAAGTAAAAAGGAAAGGACGCAAAAAATACTGGTCTACGTTTTATTAGTTTTCGTACTTCGGATGGTCGAATTTTAAATCGATAACGCAAAATTTTTTTTTTTAATCTGTTTCTTAGGTCGTGGTCTTTGTGTAGTAAAGATCGTATTAACCCTTTGAACTCAAAGATTTCTTCGTTGCGAAGATGCAATTCGAAGCCCTTCTTAGATTTTCATAAGCTCACTGATACTCTTTGTGCTAAAATTAAAAAAAGAAAATCGTGAATTTGAGTGAGAAACGAACGAATAGCGTAATTTTATTTCGATATTCTTAATATAATTATCATCATCCATTATTTAAGTCATAGTATTAAAACAAACGGTGACTGAGAGTCACCTCTCGAGTGCAAAGGGTTAATAAATCGAAACGAA
>NW_016985789.1:403-1359 GCF_001483705.2 Eufriesea mexicana | reverse complement strand
TACTATTGCAATGCTGTGGCTATAGCGCACCAGAAGAACCTTACCTCGTTGTTTACGCAGAAAGGACTGCTTACAACAATATTAGTCGCAAATGTCAATAGAATTGAATTTTCCTGGCAGTATCTAATGCAATGCAATGTCTAGAGCAAACCGATGGAATCTTCCCGCCTTACTTGGGCAGAAGAGCCTGCTCAACAAGATATTAGTCGAATATGTCAATAGAATTGATCTTTTCTGATAGATTCTATTGTAATGCAATGGCTATAGCAAGCCAATAGAATTATTCCTTCTTATTTACGCAGGAAGGGTTGCTATCCACAATATTGGACGAAAATGTCAATGAAATTCGACTTCTCAGACAGATTATATTGCAATGCAATGGTTACAACAAACCAATAGGATCTTTCATCCTTATGTATGTAGAATATCTAGCTCACAACGTTATTAGACGAAATTGTCAATAAAATAGAACTTTTCAGTGAGATTATACTGCAACACTATGGCTATAGCAAACCATTAGAACCTTACCTCGTTGTTTTTTTTCATCCTTATTTATGTAGAATATCTAGCTCACAACGTTATTAGTCGAAATTGTCAATAAAATAGAACTTTTCAGTGAGATTATACTGCAACGCTATGGCTATAGCACACCAATAGAATCTTTCCACCTTATTTACGCAGAAAGGTTTGCTCACCGCAATATTAGACGTAGATGTCAATAAGGTTGAGTTTTCCGGGCAGTATCCAATGCAATGCAAGGTCTACAGCAAACCAATGGAACCTTCACCCCTTATTTGTGCAGAAAAGCTTGCTCAACAAGATATTAGTCGAAAATGTCAATAAAATTGAACTTTGCAGACAGATTCTATTGCAATGCAATGGCTACCGCAATCCAATAGAATCTTACTTCGTTGTATACGCAGAAAAGAGTGCTCACCTCAATATTAGCCGAAAAT
>NW_016985789.1:0-209 GCF_001483705.2 Eufriesea mexicana | reverse complement strand
GTATCTTTCCTCCTTATTTATGTAGAATATCTTGCTCACAACGATATTAGACGAAATTGTTATTAAAATAGAACTTTTCAGTCACATACTATTGCAATGCTGTGGCTATAGCGCACCAGTAGAACCTTACCTCGTTGCTTACGCAGAAAAGACTGCTTACATCAATATTAGTCGAAAATGTCAATGGAATTGAATTTTCCGGGCAGTAT
>NW_016985788.1:0-298 GCF_001483705.2 Eufriesea mexicana | reverse complement strand
GACAGGAAAGTGCAATGAATTAACAATTCAAGAAAAACTTTATTTTTCCTAAAGCATATTGATAAATTTGAAGACGATACAATCTGATTTGATTACAGTTTTTAAATATTTTGTTGGAGGTTTACAAAAAGGTGATGGTTGCTTTTAAATATCATATTCGTATTTTACAAGAATTTGATTACAGTTCTTAAATGTCATACTCGAAGTCTGCAATGATGAATAAATTACGTTTTACTACTACTGTTCTTCCATGTTTCGGAATTTATAAATTTTCATTGCAATTTTTACATTTAGTTTC
>NW_016985787.1:0-395 GCF_001483705.2 Eufriesea mexicana | reverse complement strand
TTTATTGTAATTTTCGACTAATATCGTGGAGCTACCACTCTTGCATAAGTAGGGAGGGACGATACTATTGGCGTGCTATATCCGTTGCAATGCTATAGAAACATGCTGGAAAGTTCAATTTTAATGACACTTTCGACTAATATCGTGATGAGCTAACTTCCATGCATAGGTAAGGAGGAAAGTTCCTCTTGGCGTGCTATAGCCATTGCAATGCTCTGGAATCTGGCTGGAAAATTCCATTTTACTGACATTTTCGACTGATATCGTAGTTAGCTGCCTTTCTTGCATAAATAAGGAGGAAAGATACTATTGGCGTGCTACATCGATTGCAGTGCCAAAGAATCTGGCTGGAAAGTTCAATTTTATTGACAGCTTCGACTAATATCGTGGTGAGC
>NW_016985786.1:375-697 GCF_001483705.2 Eufriesea mexicana | reverse complement strand
TTCAATCCAATGGCAAGTACAGCCACCTAGTCGCCAGAGAATAGGTCTATTCAAAATCTATAATCTGTTATAGCTTGGTGAACAGATCGTCTAACGCCTTCAATCCAATCGCACGTACAGTCATCTCCTCGCCAGAGAGTAGGCCTATTGAAAGTCTTTAGTCTGTTATAGCTTGGTGAATACGTCGCCTAGCCCCTTCAATACAATGACAAGTACAGCCATCTTCTTGCCAGAGAATAGGCCAATTCAAAATCTATAATCTGTTATAGCTCGGAGAATTGGTTGCCCAACGCCTTCAATTCCATGGCAAGTACAGCAACCT
>NW_016985786.1:0-255 GCF_001483705.2 Eufriesea mexicana | reverse complement strand
GTATAATCAGTTATAGCTTGGTGAATAGGTCGCCCAGCGCCTTCAATCCAATGGCAAGTACAGCCATCTCCTTGCCAGAGAATAGGTCTATTGAAAGTCTATAGTCTGTTATAGCTTGGTGAATAGATCTCTAAACGCCTTCAACCCTATGGCAATTGCAGGCATCTACTTGCCAGAGAATAAGTCTATTCCAAATCTATAAGCTGTCACAGCTTGGAGATTAGATCGCCTAACGCCTTCAATCCAATGAAAAGT
>NW_016985785.1:0-603 GCF_001483705.2 Eufriesea mexicana | reverse complement strand
TCCAGCCAGATTCTACAGGACTGCAATGCCTATAGCACTGAAAAAGCATCTTTCCTCCTTACTCACTCAAGGAAGTTTGCTCACCACGGTGTTAGACGAAAATGTCAACAAAATTGAATTTTCCAGCAAGATTCTATAGCAGTCCAATGTCTATAACACGCCAGTAGAATCTTTCCTCCATATTTATGCAAGGAAGATAGCTCACCACGATATTAGTGGATAATGTCAATAAAATTGAATTTCCCTTCCAGATTCTATAGCTTTGCAATGACTAGAGCATGCCAACGGAATGTTTCCTCCATACTTACGCAAGGAAGTAAGCTCACCACGATATTAGTCGAGAATGTCAATAAAATTGTATTTTCCAGGAAGATTCTATTGTTTTTGCAATGCCTATAGCACGAGAATAGAATCTTTCCGCCTAATTTATGCAAAAGGTTAACTCGCACCGATATTAGTCGAAAATGTCAATAAAATTGAACTTGCCAGCCAGATTCTGTATCATTGCAATGGCTATAGCACTCAAATAGCATCTTTCCACCTTAATTATGCAAGAAAGTTAGCTCACAGCGATATTAGCCGAAAATGTCAATAAAATTGGAT
>NW_016985784.1:0-627 GCF_001483705.2 Eufriesea mexicana | reverse complement strand
GTCTCGGCACCTTATGCTGGGTTAGGCTATGTCAGGGTGGTATAGGATAGGCCAGGTTAGGTATGGTTATATTTACCTTCGTGCTTTACTCATTAACGCCGCGTATCTCTGTGATCCACTGTGCTCTAGAATATCCTGCTTGACTCTGATGGGGAGGTTAGTAATTGTGGTGGGGCGGTTAGTTGGAGCTAGGTTACGTTTGACTATGTTACGATTGGTATGGTTTGGAGAGGGTAGCTTCGACTTTTGTGCTATACACTGCTACTCAGTGAAATTCTGAGCTCCAATGTGATCTGATATATTCAGCTTGGCTCTGGGAAATGTAGCAATGGCGGTCTCCGCAACTAATGCTGACGTAGGCTACGTTTGATTGGGTGAGGTTCGGCCAGGTTAGGCTAGGATATCTTTGACTTCTGCGCTGTATACAGCAACAACGCGGATTTCTGTGATCTACTTCCTTCTGGTATATTCTGGTTGGCTCTGTGGAAGTCAGCAATTGTGGTCTAGGTACGTTAGGCTATGATAGGGCGCGTTTGTTTATGTTACGTTTGGTTAAGTTATATGAGTTTGCGTTACCATCAGATTGCTCTGACTTTCGTGCTATAAACTGTTTTTCGGCGAACTTCT
>NW_016985783.1:0-673 GCF_001483705.2 Eufriesea mexicana | reverse complement strand
AATATCAGTAGCCAAAGCTTATATATGCATATATTATACCAGATATTCTGTGGAATTTATATCTTCAGCGATCAGATTATTAGATCGGCCGCAGTAATGTGATTTCGGCTGTAATCATTGACTACAGCACTTCATCGGTGGATGTAACTACTGCCGTCCTGTGAATTGCAAATATCAGTAGCCAAAGCTTATATATGCATATATTATACCAGATATTCTGTGGAATTTATATCTTCAGCGATCAGATTATTAGATCGGCCGCAGTAATGTGATTTCGGCTGTAATCATTACCGTTTCGTCAATTGTTAATGTCTTGAGCGAAAATCGGTCAAACATTCGTCATGATGGAATTGCAATAAAACTTAAATCATCCCTGAACAGATTAATCCAACGTCTACAGAGCTCTATTGGTGGATGCACACACTGTCGTACTGACAATTGCTTATGTCCCTAGACTTAACCGTGTCATACATCGACTACCCTAAACTTGCTTGTAATTTAATGCACCACTGAACAGGATAATGCAACGACTACAGCACTCCATTGGCGGATGTGCAAACTACCCTACAGGAAAATGCAAATATCAGCAGCAATGACTGTTTTATTCATACACTGTTCTAGAACTACTGTGGAATTTAAGTCACCAGTGACCATATTAATACAACTGCCGCTG
>NW_016985782.1:288-597 GCF_001483705.2 Eufriesea mexicana | reverse complement strand
TTGGATTGCAAGCGTCAGGCGCTCTATTCACCAAGCTATAACAGTTTATACATTTTGAATAGACTTATCCTCTGGAAAGCAGATGGCTGTACTGGGCATTGGATTGAAGGCGATAGGCGATCTATTCACCATGCTATAATAGGCTATAGATTTTGAATAGACCTATTTTCTGGCAAGTATATGGCCGTACTTGCCATTGGGTTGAAGGCGTTGCGCGATGTATTCACCAAGCTATAACAGATTATAGATTTTGAATAGACCTATTGTCAGGCAAGTAGGTGGCAGTACTTGCCATTGGATTGAAGGCGT
>NW_016985782.1:0-203 GCF_001483705.2 Eufriesea mexicana | reverse complement strand
GGCGATCTACTCACCAAGCTATAACAGGTTATAGATTTTGAAAAGCCTATTCTCTGGCAAGTAGATGGCTGTCCTTGCCATTGGTTGAAGACGCTTGGAGACCTATTAACTAAGCTATAACAGATTATAGACTTTGAGTTGACCTATACTCTGGCAAGTACATGGCTGTACTTGCCATTGGATTGAAGGCGATCGGCGATCTA
>NW_016985781.1:0-628 GCF_001483705.2 Eufriesea mexicana | reverse complement strand
ACATCTTGAATAGCCCTATTCTCTGGCAAGTAGATGGCAGTAATTGCCATTGGATGGAAGGCGCTAGGCGATCTATTCACCAAGTTATAGAAGGTTATAGATTTTGAATAGACCATAGAAGGTTGTACTTGCCATTGGATTGAAGGTGTTAGGCGATCTATTCACCGAGCTATAACAGATGATTGATTTTGAATTGACATATTCTCGGGCAAGGAGATGGCTGTACTTGCCATTGGATTGGAGGCGATATGCGATCTCTTCACCAAGCTATAACAGGTTATAAATTTTGGATAGACCTATTCTCTGGCAAGTAGGTGGCTGTACTTGCCATTGGATTCCAGGCGTTAGGCGATCTATTCACCGAGCTATAACAGACTATAGATTATCAATAGAACTACCCTCTGGCAAGAAGATGGCTGTACTTGCAATTGGATTGATGGCGTTTGGCGATCTATTCACCATGCTATAACAGGCTATAGATTTTTAATAGACCTATTCTCTGGCAAGTAGATTGCTGTACTTGAAATTGGATTGAAGGCATGGGGCGATCTATTCTCCAAGCTATAAAAGATTATATATGTTGAATAGTCCTATTCTCTGGCAAGTAGATGGCTGCACTTGCCACTGG
>NW_016985780.1:0-574 GCF_001483705.2 Eufriesea mexicana | reverse complement strand
AGCCGGGTATGACGCAAGAGTCGAATACATTACGACCTAACGTGACCTAATCTTACCTAACCAAACGTAGACTAACAAAACTTAACGAGGCTAGACTACTACTTTAACTCCCCCCCCCCAGTGCCAAAAGCAGCGCATTAGAGTTCAGTAGGGGGGCAAAAATCCTTCGAATAGCATTGTACAGCGCAAAAGTCAGATATAGCTCCTCATAACCTAACCAATGGTAACGAAACCAAACGTTACATTGCCCAACCTAACGTGAGGCGACCACTATTACTGGCCTCCCAGGGACAAGCAGAACGTACTAGAGCAGAGTAGAGCTGCAATCCACCGCATTGCAGTGTACAGCACAAAGGTCGGAGATATCCTGACCTAACCTGTACTAACTTATCCTAACCAAATGTAGCGTAACTCAACATTAGGTGCTGAGACCAATTCCGCTGGTCTCCACAGAGCGAAGCAGACCAGGCTAGAGCACAGTAGAGCACAAAAATCCACTGAAGGGCAGTGTACAGAGCAAAAGTCGAAGATATCCTTTCCTAACGTGACCAAACGTAACGTAACCGTACGTAAC
>NW_016985779.1:0-1740 GCF_001483705.2 Eufriesea mexicana | reverse complement strand
GCACTTTAGATTGTGTTAGGTTACTTTTGGGTATGTTACGTATGGTTACGTTGAGACAGGATACCTTTGTCTCTTGTGCAGTGCCCACCTCGTTGGGCGACTTCTGCGCTCTCCGATACTCTACTATGCTCTAGGCGAAACTGGGAACGCCAGCAATGGCGGTCGTCGCACGTTAGGTTGTGTTAGGTTACATTCGGTCGGTTTAGGTTAGGTTTGATTTGACTTGGTCGGCCTTGACTTTTGCGGTATATACTGCTATACGGTTCATTTCTGCGCCCCACTGTTCACTAATATGCGCTGCTTGGCCGTGTGGAGGGCAGCAACACAGTTGTCGTCTCGTTAGGTTAAGTTCCTCTACGTTTGGTTAGGTTAGGTTAGGTTTGGCGATGATAGCTTTGACTTTTTTACTATACAAAGCTATTCGGTGGATTTCTGTGCTCTACATTGCTCTATCGCGCCCAGCTCGACTCCGGGGAAGCCAGTAACAGTGGTCTCTGCAGGTTAGGTCTTGTTATGCTACTTTCGGTTAGGCTACGTTAGTTTCGGTTAGGTTCCGATTACTTTGACGTTCGTGGTATAAACTGTTGTTCGGGGGACTTCGGCGCTCTACATTGCGCCAACATGCTCCGTTTGGCTCTGGCGAGGCCTGCAATAGCATTATCGGAACGTCACGTTTACTTAGGTTACGTTCGGTTAGGTTTGGTGCGGACAGATCAGGTTGAAATATATATGACTCTTGTGCTACACGCTGCATTGCGGCGGATTTCCGCGCTCCAGCATATACTGCTTGGCTCTGTGGAGGCAAGCAATTGTGGTCTCCACTGTAAGTTTGAGTTCAGCTGCGTTCGTTTGTGCTACGTTTCGTTACATTAGGATACGTTAGCTTGGACTTTTGTGATATGCACTGCGTTTCTATGGACTTCTGCGCTCCACTCTGCTCTAATACGACCTGCTTGGCTCTGGTGAGGACAGAAGTGGTGGTCTCGGCACGTTAGGAAGAAATATGTTACGTTTGGTTACGTTACGCTTGGTCAGGTTAGTATAGGATAGCTCTGTCTTTCTTGGCAAAGACTGTTATTCGGTCGTTTTCTGCGGTTTCCTCTGCTGCACTATGCTCTTCTCGCCTCTGTGGAGGCCAGCAATAATGGTCGCTGCACGTTTGGTTGTGTTAGGTTTCGTTTGCTTATGTTATGTGTGGAAGGGTTAGGTAAGGATAACTTCGACTTTCGTGCTACAAGCTGTTTTTCGGTGGATTTCTGCTCACTACTGTGACCTAGTGTGCTCGGATTTGCTGTGTCGATGCCAGAAATAGTGGCCGCGGCGCGCTAGTTTGAGTTAGGTTACGTTTGGTTATGTCCGGATTGTCATGGTTAGGTTAGGATATCCCTGACTTCTGTTCTGTACACTGTAATACGGTAGACTTCTGCACTCTGCTGTGTTCCAGTATGTTCTGATAGAATCTGGCGAAGCCAGCAACAGTGGTCGCGGCACGTTAGGTTGAGTTAGGTTACGTTTGGATAGGATTGGTTCGTCAGTGCTATGTTAGAATAGCTTTGACTTTTCTGCCATTCTTCGGGCTTCTGCGCTCTCCTCTCCTCTAATATGTACTACTTGGCTGTGGTGTGGCCAGCGTTAACGGATGCGGCAAGTTAGGTTAAGATAGGTTACGTTTGGGTTTGTTACGATTGGTTACGTTAGGAGGGTATAGCTTTGACTTTTGTGCTGTACGCTGCTGCTTGG
>NW_016985778.1:0-558 GCF_001483705.2 Eufriesea mexicana | reverse complement strand
TCTTTACCCAACGTGCCACGACCGCTATTGCCGGCCTCCGGAGAGTCGATCAGAGTATTGTAGAGCAGTGTAGGATATTGAAATCCTCAGAGTATTGGTGTGCAGCACAATTGTCAAAGCAATTCTATCCTAACATGACCATACGTAACATAGCCAAACGCAACATAACTCAGCCCAACGTGCGGAGACCACTATTGCCGGCATCCGCACTGCCAATCACAATATACTAGGGCTCATTAAAGCGTAGAAATCTACCGCATTGCAGTTCATAGCGCAAAAGTCGGAAGAACCCTGTGCAATCCTAACCAAACCTAACCTAGCCAAACGTATTCCAACACTCCTGCCGTCCCCAGAGGCAAGCAGAATACGGTGGAGTTCAGTAGAGCACAGAAGACCACAGAAGGTCTGTGTTGAGCACATATACCAAAGCCACCCTAACCTAACCCAACCTACACCAACCTAACCAAACGTGGCGTAACTCAACCTTACGTGCCTGGATAAGTATTGCTGCCCTCCCCAGAGCCCAGCAGATCATACTCGATCACACTAGAGCGCAGA
>NW_016985777.1:0-462 GCF_001483705.2 Eufriesea mexicana | reverse complement strand
ATTACATCCATACATGCACCATTACATACATCCATCCATCCGTACATCCGTACATCCATACATGCAGCTTTCCACACATCCATCCATCCATACATCCAACCATCCATACATCCATCGAACCACACGTCCATTCATACATACAGGCACCCACCCATACATGCGTCGTTCCATATATCTATATATTCATACATCCATACATACATACATCCATACATGCATACATCCATACATCCCTACAACCATTCTTTTCTATGTCCATACATGAACACATACATCCATAAATACGCCCAACCCTACAACCATCCATCCATACATAGATACACACATACATCCACACATCCATACATACACCCACACACATCCATACATACATCCATCAACACATCCTTACATACATGAATACACACATCCACACATACATCCATGCATACATCCATACATTCATCCATACAAACATCCATA
>NW_016985776.1:4810-5089 GCF_001483705.2 Eufriesea mexicana | reverse complement strand
AATGAACCAAACTTAGCCCAACCGAGTATAACATATCTCAACACAACGTGCCAGGACCACTGTGGCTGGCATCCCCAGAGACAAGGAGGACGCATTAGTGGAGGAAGCAATGTAGAGTGCAGAAATGCCCCGAATAACTGTGTATAGCACGAAAGACAAAGCCAAACTATCCGAACATTACCAAGCGTAGCGTAAGCAAATGTAGCATGTCACCACCTATCGTGCCGCGACCATTATTGCTGGCATCCCCAGAGCCAAGCATAACAGAGTAAAGGAGAG
>NW_016985776.1:0-216 GCF_001483705.2 Eufriesea mexicana | reverse complement strand
AGCAGTGTATGGAACAAGAGCCTAAGCCAGCCAATCCTAATCTAGCCAGACGTAGCTTAACCAAACGTAGCTTAACGCTATCTAACGTGCCGAGATTACTCCTGCTGGCCTCCCGAGAGCCAAGCACAATATACTAGAGCACAGTGGTGCGCAGAATCCACAGCATTGCTGTGTATGACACAATAGATGCAGATATCCTATCCTAAGAGTGCCTAA
>NW_016985775.1:0-301 GCF_001483705.2 Eufriesea mexicana | reverse complement strand
CAATAAAACTGAATTTTCCATCCGGATACTATAGAATTGCAATGGCCATAGCTGGCCAATAGAATCTTTCCTCTGTATTTATGTAAAAAAGTTACCTCACCACGATATTAGTCGAAAATGTTAATAAGGTTGCATTTTCGATAAAGATTAAACAGCATTGTAATGGCTATAGCACGGCAATAGTACCTTTCCTCCTTATTTATAGACGAAAGTTACATCACCACGATATTATTCGAACATGTCAATAAAGTTGAATTTTCCAGCCAGATTCTATGTCATTGCAATGGCTATAGCGCGCCAA
>NW_016985774.1:0-225 GCF_001483705.2 Eufriesea mexicana | reverse complement strand
CCACACACCCATACATCCATAAATCCAAACATCCATACATATGTACATCCATACATTCATACATACGTAGATCCGTCCATCCATACCTCAATCCATCCATACATCCATCCATCCATACAAACATTCGTCCATTCATACATCCAACTTCCCATACACCCATCCATTCATACATCCACCCATCCATACATTCCAGCACCCATCCATACATCCATCGATCCATACATC
>NW_016985773.1:0-626 GCF_001483705.2 Eufriesea mexicana | reverse complement strand
CTACACACGGACGATAGGTGGATTTCTGTGCTCCGCTGTGCACAATCTTGCTCTACCTGGCTCTGGGGAGGACAGCAATTTTGTTCTCGACTCGTATGGGTGAGTTATGCTACGTTTTGTTATGTTATATTTGGTTAGGTTTGGACTGGATTCCTGGACTTTTCTGCTATACACTGCGATTCTATGCATTTCTGCCCCCTACCCTCCTCTATTATGCTCAGCTTGGCTCTTTGGAGGGCAGTAATACTGGTCGAGGCACGTTAGGTTTAGTTACATTACGTTTGGTAGCGTTAGGTTAGTTTCTGTTAGGTCAGAATATCTCTGACTTTTGTGTTCAACACAGCTATCCTATGGCCCTCTGGGCTCTACTGTGCTCTACGATACTCTACTCGACTCTTGGGAGGCCAGTAATAGTGGTCTCGCCACGTCAGGTTTAGCTCTGCTACGTTTGGTTATGTTACACTTGGCTGGGTTGGGTATGGATAGCTTTGACTTTTCTGCTATATAATGTGATTCTATGGATTTCTGCTCCCTACTCTCCTCTAATATGTTCTGCTTGCCTCTGGGGAGGCCAGCAATAATGGTCCGGTCATGTTAGGTTGAGTTAGGTAACGTTTGGTTACGTT
>NW_016985772.1:0-727 GCF_001483705.2 Eufriesea mexicana | reverse complement strand
AAAGTTGTTGAATTAATTATAGACGAACATTAAGTCACAGATGAAAGCGAGTGATTTTGCTCTGGGTAAAAAGAAAATGAAACTACGATGGTTATGTATTTATGTAACTTTTATTCATTTTGGAAGTTTCACATATACACGTTAATTATTAACAACATAATTCTTCGTTTCTTTTTTTATATCTCTCAATTTATTTTTTATCCTTTCCTTCATTACTTGGAAAATATAATATAAGACAGTCAATGAAAAATTCTACCTTCTATAACATAGTTATAATGTAAACAATAAACTAACTCTTTCTCTTTATTTATAACTTCTAATTCTTCTTAAGTTTTTACTTCATCATCACTTTCCCAATCGCTATTACAGACTTTTTTCCTTTTCTTATTTGGAGGTCCAGGTGGTTCAACAGCTGGTTGTGAGATTTATTTTGGATCAGTTAAATGATCTTGATCTGATTTGCCCTTACCACCAAACTTTTTATGTAATATCACAGATTGTTCATCATCTTCCTCTGCTTCTTTACCAAATGATAAAAGATTGAAGTCTCTGTAACAAAATTTTTCATTACAAAGAATAATACTATCAGGCCTAAATTCTGCAAACATATATGATTTTTACTCTACCACTGCTGTTTTAGTTTTTGAACTGTCCTTTACTTCTGCACTTTCCTGTACTATTATTCTTGGTATAATATCAGAAAATGGATTGTTCAATATTGTAGTTT
>NW_016985771.1:0-576 GCF_001483705.2 Eufriesea mexicana | reverse complement strand
GCCACCCTAACCAAACATTGCCGAACATGGCCTAACCAATCATAACATAGCCCAAACTAACGTACCACGTCAACTATTGTTCGTCTCCACAGAGAAGAGCGGGTCATTTTAGACCACGGTGGAGCACAGAAGTACACAGAATCGCAGTGTATATCAAAACAATCGAAGCTATCGCAAACTGACCAAAGTTAACGTGACCATACCAAACGTCGACTAGATCAAAGTAACGTGCCGCGACCACTACTGCTCGTCATCCGAGAGCCAAGCAGAATATACTACAGCACGGCAGAGCGCAGATATCCACCGCAATGCAGGGTACAGCACAAAAGTTAGACACACGCAGACCTATCATGTCCCAAGCTAACCTATGCAAACGTTGTACAACTCAGCATATCGTGACGAGACAGATATTGCCGTCCTCTCCAGAGCCAAGCAGACCATTCTAGAACACATTAGAGCGCAGAAATCCACTGCATAGAAGTCAATAACAGAAAAGTTGAAGATAACCTAACTTAACCTGACCTAACATAACCTAACGGAATGTAGCGTAACTCAACACAGCGTGACGCGACCACT
>NW_016985770.1:0-1207 GCF_001483705.2 Eufriesea mexicana | reverse complement strand
GCTCTCGGCTAGTTAGGCTTAGCTATTCCATATTTTGATTGGTTTGGTTTAGTCAGGTTACGTTAGGATACCTTTGACTTCTGTGCTATACACTACTGTTTGGTGGCTGCCTACGCTCTACTGTGCTCTCGTATACTCTGTTTGTTTCAGGGGAATCCAGCAATAGTTGTATCGGTACGTAAGGTTAGGCTGGCTTGCGTTGGATTTTATTATGTTTGGATAGATTAGGATAGGATTGCTTCGACGTTTGAGCTATACACTGCTTTTCGGAGAATTTCTACTTCTATGTTGCTCTACTACACGCTGCTCGACTCTGGGGAGCCCAGTAATTTTGGTCTCGGCACGTTAGTTTTATTCAGGCTGCGTTTGGTAAGGCTACGTTAGTATGGGAGAGGTTTGGATAGCTTTGACTTTTGTGCCATACACTGCTACACGTCGAATTCCTGCGCTCTACTGAGCTCTGGTATGTTCAGCTTTGCTCTGGGTAGGCCAGCAATTGTGGTCTCGGCACGCAAGTTTGGGTTAGGTTACTCACGGCTTGGCTAGGTTCGTATAGGTTTGGTCGGTATAGCTTTGTCTTTATGCCGCAGACTTCCCTTCGATCGATATCTGCGCACTGCGTTGCTCTACTAACGTCTGCCTGTCTCTGGGGAGGCTAGCAACAGCGGTCGTGGCAGGTTATTTTGGGCTATGGTACGTTTGGCTTTGTTGGGTTAGGTCAAGTATGGTTTGGATGGCTTTTGCATTTGTACTATACAATGCTATTCGGTGGATTTCTGCGATGAGCTTTGCTACAGTTTACTCAGCTGGGCCATGGGGATGCCAGCAGTATTGGTCACGGCACGATGATCTGGGTTCGGTTGCGTTTGGTTATGTTACGTTTGATTTGGTTAGGACAGTGTAGCCTTACTTTTGTGCTATACACTGCAAGTCGGTGGATTTCTGTGCTATGCATTGTTCTACAATACTCTGTTCGACTATCTGGAGGCCAGCAGTAGTGGTGGCCGCACGTTAGGCTGAGATATATTACGTTTGGTTATGTCAGTTTACGTTGTGTTACGTTAGGTTTGCTTTGTCTTTGAGCTGCACACTGCTACCCCACGGGCTTCTGCGCCATACTGAGCACTGTCACACACTTCTTGTCTCTGTGGGCCTCAGGGATAAGGCTCTCGGCACGTTAGGATGCGCCAGCATGCGTTTGGTCTGG
>NW_016985769.1:0-615 GCF_001483705.2 Eufriesea mexicana | reverse complement strand
TAGAAACAGGCTGGAAGGTTCAATTTTATTGTCCTTTTCGACTAATATCGTGGTGAGCTGACCCCCTTGCATATATAAGGAGGAAGGATACTATTGGCGTGCTATTGCCGTTGCAATGCTATATAATCTGGAAGGAAAATTCAATTTTATTGACGTTTTCGGACAATATCGTGGTGAGCTGACCTCCTTGCACATATAAGAAGGATGTTGCATATATAAGAAGGATGAATACTATTGGCGTGCTATTGCCATTGCAATGCTATATAATCTGGCTGGAAAATTCAGTTTTATTGACATTTTCGGACAATGTCGTGATGAGCTGACCTCCTTGCATATATATGGAGGAAAGATACTATTCGCGTGCAATAGCAACCGCAATGCTATAGAATCTGTCTGGAAGAACCAATTTTATTAAAATTTTCTCCCAATATCGTGGTGAGCATACTTTCTTGCATAAATAAGGAGGAAAAATTCCGTTGGCGTGCTATAGCCGTTGCAGTGCTATAGTATTTGGCTGGAAAATATAATTATATAGACAGTTTCGACTATTGCCGTGGTGAGCTAACTTTCTTGCATAAATAAGGAGGATAGATTTTATTTGCGTGTAATAACAGT
>NW_016985768.1:0-647 GCF_001483705.2 Eufriesea mexicana | reverse complement strand
AATTTCCAAACGAAACATCCTGTCTATTATTAATTCCTCTGATCGTGCGAAAAACGCGCGAAAAGACGCGTGATTTGATCAAGGTACGTGACTGGAATGCGTTCGGCTGCTGCAAAGTTATACGTTCTAGCCGCGCTAGACGAAACCATTTACTAAAGCCTTCTGCTGCAACGCTTGTACCCTAGAATATACATGCCCATATCTGACGTGGATTTTGAAATATTGGCAACTTAAC
The DNA here is from genome assembly GCF_001483705.2 of Eufriesea mexicana. Classification (NCBI taxonomy): domain Eukaryota; kingdom Metazoa; phylum Arthropoda; class Insecta; order Hymenoptera; family Apidae; genus Eufriesea; species Eufriesea mexicana. The sequence continues at coordinate 412 of NW_016985768.1, read as the reverse complement.
TATTCTGAGTTAAGATGCAGTTTCTCGGGAAATATTATTCTGATTATTATTAACTACTGTAATTTTTGCAGCATGATTTCATCGTGTATACAAATAGCTGGAACATCTAGTCCCAGTAATTGTTTCCGGAATTGTTAGTTTTCAGCTTTATTTACACAGAATTATCTGTTAATGTTATCCATACATACCGTGTTTCGGTGCAGCTTTATGTGAAATTACGATAAGGTATTGTAGACAAGATTTTCTGGCCTCTAAATTATATTTACTGGTTTCTAAACGGCAAACTTGTATAAAAGGGTGAAAAATTTCGCTGCTTTAAAAGGAAATTAGGATGGAACGTGAGAGGATGCGAAATTTTCATAATAATATGGTATTAATTACATTACTAATATCAGAAGGAAGCGATGCCCCA
>NW_016985767.1:0-686 GCF_001483705.2 Eufriesea mexicana | reverse complement strand
GCTCTGGGGAGGGCAGCAATAGCGGCCTCGGCACGTTAGGTTGAATTAGGCTATGTTTGGCTGAGATCTGTTGGTTTGATTTTGGATTGCGTAGCTTTGACTTTTCTGATATACACTACGATGCTACGGATTTCTGCATTTTACTTTCCACTAGTGTGTTCTGCTTGGTTGTGGGGAGGCCAGCAATTGTGCTCGCGGCTCGATAGTTTGTGCAATGTTACGTTTGTCTCGGCACGTTGGTCTACGATAATTTGCGCTTGGTTGTGTTGCGTTTGGTTAGGTTAGGACGGGATAGCTTTGACTCTTGTGCTATAAACGGATGTTCGGTGGATTACTGTGCATCTGCGTTGCTCTACTATACCCTGTCCGATCATCGAGAGTCCAGCGGTAGTGGTCGCCGCATGCTATTCTGCGTTAGGTCACGTTTGGTTAGGCTACGTTTGCCTATGTCTGGTTTGATTCGATTTGACTTTCGTGCTATACACTGTTATTCGGTGGATTCCTGCCCTCTACTGCGCTCTACTCCAATCCCCTTGACCCTGTGGAGGCCAGCATTTATGTTCGCGGTACGTTATGTTTAGCTTGCTATGAGGGGTTTGAATATGTTTGCTTGGGTCTGGTTTGGATATCTTTGACTTTTCTGCTTTACACCGCTATTCTATGGATTTCTGCGCTCCACTCACCAC
>NW_016985766.1:0-743 GCF_001483705.2 Eufriesea mexicana | reverse complement strand
TAGTACATTCTGACTGTCTCCGTCGAGGCGAGCAGTGGTGGTCTCGTAATGTTAGATTAGGTTCGGCTACGTTTGGTTACGCCACGTTTGGATAGTTTTGGATAGGCTGCTTTGAGTCTGTACACGCGTATTCCGAGGATTTCTGCTCTCTACTGTGCTCTGGTATGACCTGCTTGTCTATGTGGAGGACAGCATTAGCGGTATCGGCACTTTAGGCTGCGTTAGGCTATTTTTGGCTATGTCCCGTTTGTTTGGGTTAGGCACAGGTAGCTTTGACTTTACTGATATACACTGCGGTCCTATGGATTTCTGCGTTCTACTCTCCCACAATGTGTTCTGCTTGGCTCTGGTTGAGGCCAGGAACAGTGGTCGCGGCAGATTAGGTTGAGTTAGGTTATGCTCGGTTATGTTACGATTGGTTAGGTTAGGAGAGGATAGCTTTGACGTTAGTGCTGTTGTCTGCTGTTAGTTGGATTTCTGCGCCTTACAGTGCTTTCATATTTTCAGCTTGGCTCTGGGAAGGCCATCAATAGTGGTCTCGGCACGTTTTGTTGAGTCAGGTTACGCTTCGTTATGTTAGGTTAGGTTAAGTTTGCACAGGATAGCATCGACTTTCGCGCTGTACACTATTATCCGGCCGGTTCCTGGGATGTACTGTGCTCTATTGCATTCTGCTTTGTTCAGTGCAGTCCGGCAGCAGTGTTTGCGACACGCTGCTTTTGGATACCCTACGATTGGTTTGG
>NW_016985765.1:0-552 GCF_001483705.2 Eufriesea mexicana | reverse complement strand
GCAATGCTATAGAATCTGGCTGGAATGTTCAATTTTGTTGACATTTTCGAGTAATATCATGGTTAGCTAACTTCCTTGCGTAAGTAAGGAGGAAAGATGCTTTTTCAGTGCTGTAGAATTAGGCATCGCAAAGCTATAGAATCTTCCTGGAAAATTCAATTTTATTGACATTTTCGACTAATATCATGGTGAGCCAACTTTATTGTATAACTGCGGAGGAAAGATTCAACTGACGTGCTATAGCCGTCGCAATGCTATAGAATCTGGCTGGAAAGTGCAATTTTGTCGACATCTTCCACTAATAACGTGGTGAGCTAACTTCCTTGCGTAAGTAAGGAGGAACGATGCTTTTTGAGTGCTATAGCCATTGCAATGTTTTAGAATGTGACTGGAAAATACAATTTTATTGACATTTTCGACTAATACCGTTGTGAGCTAACCTTCATGAATAAATAAGGAGAAAAGATTCTGTTGTCGTGCAAAAGGCAATGCAAAGCTATAGAATCTTTCTGAAAAATTCGATTTTATTGACATTCTCGACTAATATCGTGG
>NW_016985764.1:0-1155 GCF_001483705.2 Eufriesea mexicana | reverse complement strand
GTTAGGCTGCGTTTGGTTATATTACGTTTGGAGATGTTAGGAGAGTATAGCTGTGACTTTTGCCGCATACAGCGCTATTTGGCGTATTCCTGCGCCCTGTGTTGGTCCACAATACTCCGCTCGACTCTTGGGAGGCCAGTAATAGTGGACACTGCACGTTAGTTTCTTTTAAGCAGCGTTCGGTTATGTTACGTTTGGTTAGGTTAGGAGAGTGTAGAACTCACTTTTGTACCATGTACTGCTGTTCGTTGATCATCTGCGCCATAATGTACTCTAATATGGTCTGCTTAGTTCTGGGGTGGCCAGACATAGTGGTCTCTGCACGTTAGGCTTATTTATGCTACGTTTGGCTAGGTTATGTTTGTTTGAGTTTGGCTTGCACAGCTTTGACTATCGTGGTATATCCTGCAGTTCTGTGGATTTCTGCGCTGTACTGTGCTCTGGCATGTTCTGCTTGGCACTGGGGGACAATAATAATGGTCTCGACTCGCTAGGTTTAATTAGTCTACGTCCATTTAGGTTAGGTTGGGACAGTTAATGTTAGGATATATTTGACGTTTGTGCTATTCGCTGGTCTTCGGAGGCATTCTGCGCGCAGTTCTGCCCGAGGATATTCTACTTGCTTCTGGGGAATGCAGCAATAGCGGTCCCTGCACTATTGAATAATTTAGGTTGCGTTTGGTTATATTACGTTTGGACAGATTAGGAAATGATAGCTCTGACTTTTTCGTTATGCACTGCCCTTCGTCGTATTTCATTGCTCTACATTTCTCTACTATGCTACCCTTGACCCAGGGGAGTCCGTTGATAGTGGACCGGCACGTTAGATTGATTTATGCTACGTTCGATTATGTTAAGTTTGGTTAGAGTAGAAGAGGATATCATTGACTTTTGTGCCATGTACCGCCATTCGGTGGAACAGTGCGACATGCTGTTCTCTAATATGCTCCGTTTGGCTCTGGCGAGGCCAGCAATAGTGGTTTCGGCGCGTTAGGTTTTGTTAGGTTTCGTATGGTTAGGATAGGTTTGCTTGGGTTAGGTTTGGCTAGCATTGACTTTTTCGGCAGAAACTGCTATTCGGTGGATTCCTCAGCTCTACTGTGCTCTACTATACTCTGCTCGACACTGGGGTCGGCAGCATTTGTGGTCGCTGCA
>NW_016985763.1:0-318 GCF_001483705.2 Eufriesea mexicana | reverse complement strand
ACTATTGGTTATGTTAAGATATGATTGCTTTGATATAGTTGCTTCACACTGTTATTCGGTGGACTTCAGCGCTCTACTATGCTCTACAATATCCTGCTTGTCCCTGTGAAGGCCAGCAGTAGTGGACTCGGCACGCTGGGTCGAGATAGGATGCTTTTGGTTACGTTAGGTTTGGTCAGGTTGGGATAGGATAGCTTTGACCTTTGTGCTATAGACTGTTTTCAGTGGGTTTCTGTGCTCTACTGGGCCCTAATATTTTCTGCATGGCTCTACGGGGGCAGATATATTCTTCTCGGCACGATAGGTAGAGTTACATTA
>NW_016985762.1:0-618 GCF_001483705.2 Eufriesea mexicana | reverse complement strand
TAGGTCCTCGTGATGACGGCAATAACGGTCGTGGCACGTCATGCTGCGTCCGCAGCGACCGCTTATGATACGTTTTGTTAGGTTAGGATAGGTTATCTCTGACTTTCGTGCTGTGAACTGCTATTCGCTGAATTTGTGTGTTCTTCTGCCATCTAACATTTCCTGCTTTGATCTGGGAGTGCCAGAGATAGTGGCTGCGTCGCGAAATGTTGTGACAAGTTTCGATAGTTTGGGTTAGGTTAGGATATCTTTGACTTTCGTGCTATACACGGACATCCCATGGGCCTCAGCGCACTACTCTCCTCTAATATGTCCTGCTTGGCGATGGGGAGGCTGGCAATGGAGCTCTCGGCACGTAAGGCTGAGTTATATTGCGTTTTGTTTAACTAGGTCCGTTTAGATTTGGCTAGTATAGCTTTGACTATTGTTGTATACTATTCTATTTGCCGGTTCTCAGCATTCTACAGCGCTTTAAAATGCTCTGCTTGTCTCTGGTGATTCCAACAACAGCGGTCTCAGCACGTTTGGTTGAGTTATGTTACACTTCGCTACGTTACGTTTCGTTAGGTTAGGACAGGGTAGCCTTGCCTTTTTTGATACACAATGCTATTCGGATCG
>NW_016985761.1:0-515 GCF_001483705.2 Eufriesea mexicana | reverse complement strand
GTCTATAAAAATGAGTTTTCCAACTTGATTCTATTGCACTGCAATGGCTATGCACGCCAATAGAATATTTCTTCCTTATTGATGGAGGAATGTAAGCTCACCACGATATTTCCACGATATTAGTCGATAATGTCAATAAAATTGAATTTTCCAGCCAGGTTCTATAGCATTTCAGTGACTATAGTACGCCAGTAGAACCTTTCTCATTATTTAGGCGGGAAAGTATGGTCACCACGATAGTAGTCGATAATGTCAATAAAATTGAATTTTCCTGCCAGATTCTATAGCATTACCATGGCTATAGCAAGCCAAGAGAATATTTCACCCTTATTTATGCAAGAAACATAGTTCACCAAGATATCAGTCGAAAATGTCAATAAAAATGAATTTTCCAACCAGATTCTATAGCATTGCAGTGACTATAGTACGCCAGTAGGACCTTTCCTCCTTCTATATCCAAGAAAGTTAGCACACCACGATATTAGACGAAAATGTCAACAAAAATGAATTTTCCA
>NW_016985760.1:0-801 GCF_001483705.2 Eufriesea mexicana | reverse complement strand
GAGCATATATGTCAAAGCTATCCTAACTTATCCCCACCTATCCTAACCTAACCAAACGTAATCAAACTCTACCTGTCGAGCCGCGACCAGTATTGCTGGCCTCCGCAGAGCCAAGCAGAGCATATTAGTGCAGAGTAGAGGGCTGAAATCCGCAGAATCGATGCGTATAGTGGAAAAGCTGATGCCATCGGCATCTAGCCAAGGCTTACTTAACCCAAACAAACGTAGCATACCTCAACCTAACGCGCCGAGACCACTATTTCTGGCCACCCCAGAAACAAGCGGACGCTAGTAGAGAAGTGCAGAGCGCAGACACTGACCGAAGAGCCGTGTGTAGCGCAAAAGTCGGAGCCACACCAACCAAACTTAGCCCAACCTATTCTTATCGATCGTAACTTAACTAAGCCAAACATGCAACGACCGCTATTGCTGGCCTACCCAAAGAGGAGCAGGTGCTTGTAGAGCAATGCAGTCCACAGATATCTTCCGAATAGCAGTGTAGAGCACAAAAGTCGAAGATACCATATCCTAACCTAACCCAACGTAACATAACTCACACTTACGTGCATACGCCACTACTTCTGACTCCACAGGGCGAAGCAGAATATACTAGGGCACAGTAGAATGCAGAACTACGGCGCATTGAAGTGTATAGCAGAAAAGTAAGAGGCACCCTAACATAGCATGACCTAGTCTAACATATCCAAACGTAACCAAGCCAAACCTAACGCGCCACGGCCACTATTGCTGGCCTCCGCAGAGCCAAGCAGAGCATATTTGGGCACAGTATATCGCAGAAGT
>NW_016985759.1:0-1019 GCF_001483705.2 Eufriesea mexicana | reverse complement strand
TAACCCATGCTAACATAACATAACGGAACGTAACCTACCAAAACCTAACGTGCCGCGGCCACTGTTTCTGGCCACCGCATAGCAAGGCTGGGTACATTAAAGCACAGTGGAATGGAGCAGTCCAAATAATGGCAGTGTATAGCACAAAAAACGAAGCCATCCTAATCAAACCTAACCTAACATAAACTGACCAAGCGTAACATAACACCACCTATCGTGCCACGATCACCATTGCAGGCCTTCCCATCGCCAAGCAGAATATTTTGGTGGAGAAGGGATCGCAGATGTCAATAGAGTGGCAGTCTATATCAGAATCGTTAAAGCTGTACAAACGTAACCCATGCACACACAACCTGTACAAACGTAACCAAACAAAGCCTAACGACACGCTGCCGCTACTTCTGGACTCCCCAGAGCAAAGCAGGGTATGTTAGAGCACAGCAGGACGGAGAAGTCCACCGAATATCAGTGTATAGCACAACGGTCATAGCTATCCTATCCAAAGCCAACCAATCGAAAGATGACCAAACGTAACCAGACAGGACCCAAGGTGCCGCCAACACTATTGCAGGCCTCCCAGGAGTCAAGCAGTGAATATTAGAGGGGAATAGAGCGCAGTAATCCATAGAGCGGAGGTGCACAGCGGAAAAGGCAAGGATACCCAAACCTAACCCAAATTAACATAACCGAACCTGACATAGCCATACATAATATAACGTGCCGCGATAACTATTGCTGGCCTCCCTAGAGCCAGCCAGAGCATATTGGAGCACAGCAGTGCGCAGAAATGCACCGAGTAGCAGAGTATAGCATAAACGTTCAAGCTATCCTCTCCTAGACTAACAAAACGTAGCCAAACCTAACGAAACATAGCACTACAATTCGTGGCTCTTTCACTATTGCTGACACCTCAGAGTCGAACATGGTATAGTAGAGCAATATAGAGGGCAGAAATCCACCGAATAGCAGTGTATGACACAAAAGTCAAAGTTACCCTATCCTAACCTAAACAAACGTAT
>NW_016985758.1:0-555 GCF_001483705.2 Eufriesea mexicana | reverse complement strand
GCTATGGGGAGACCAGGTACTGTTGTCGCGGCCCGTTATGTTGGGCTATGCTGCGTTAGGTTAAGCTAAGTTGGCCTTGGTTATGACAGGATATCTATGGCTCTTGCGCTATTTACTAAAATGCGGTGGATTCCTGCGCTCTACTGTGCCAGAGCACATTCTGCCTGTATCTATGGAGGCCGGCAGTAGTGGTCTCGTCAAACTAATTGTATTTCTGTTACTTTTGGATATGTTACGTTTGTCTAGGTTAGGATTGGCTACTTCGACTTTTGCGGATTACACGGCAATCCGTTGTATTTCCGCGATCTACGTTGTTCTACTATACTCCGTTCGACCCTGCGGAGACGAGCAGTGGCGGTCGTAGCACGTTAGTTTGAGTTAGGTCACGAATGGCTTGGATAGGTTAGGTTCCGTTTGGTTGGGACAGACTTGACTTTCGAACTATCATCTATTATGTGGTGGACTCCTGTGACCTACCGTGCCCTAACATATTCTGCTTGGCTTTTCAGGGGGGATGGCCAACAGCAGTGGTCGCGGCACGCTATGTTGAGTTAC
>NW_016985757.1:0-836 GCF_001483705.2 Eufriesea mexicana | reverse complement strand
TTCTGACTAATATCGTGGAGAGCTATCTATCTTGCGTAAATAAGGACGAAAGATTCTATTGGCCGGCTATAGCCGTTTCAATAGTATGGAATCTGGCTGGAAAGTTCAATTTTATTGACGTTTTCGACCAACATCGTGGCGAGCTGTCTTTCTTGCCTAAATAAGCAGGGTAGATTCTATTGGCGAGATACAGACATTGAAATGCAGTAGAATCTGGCTGGAAATTTCAATTTTATTGACATTTTCGACTAATTTCCTGATGAGCTAACTTTCTTGCATAAACAAGGAGGAAAGATTATATAGGCAAGCTATAACCATTGCAATGCTGTAGAATCTGGCCGGAAAATTCAATTTCATTGACATTTTCGAATAATATTGTGGTGCGCTGCCTTTCGTGCAGAAATATGGAGGAAAGATGCTTTTGGCGTACTATAACCATTGCAATGATATAGAATGTGCCTGGCACATTCAATTTTATTGACAGTTTCTACTAATAACGTGGTGAGCTAGCCTTCCTGCATAAATAAGAAGGAGAGATTCTACTGGCGTGCTATAGACAATGCAATGCTATAGAATCGTCATGGAAAATTCAATTTTATTGTCATTTTCGACTAGTATCGTGGTGAGATAGCTTCCTTGCATAAGTCAGGAGGTAAGATCGTTTTGGAGTACTATTGAGATTGCAATGTCGTAGAATCTGACTGGAAAATTCAATTTTATTGACATTTTTGTCTGATATCGTGGAAAGCTGACTTTCTTGCATAAACAAGGTTGAAAGAATCTATTGGCGTGCTATAGGCTTTGCAATGCTATAGAATCTTGCTGGAAATTTCAAT
>NW_016985756.1:0-333 GCF_001483705.2 Eufriesea mexicana | reverse complement strand
CCAGGTAGATTCTATAGAATTGCAGTTGCTATAGCACGCCAATAGAATTCTTCCTCCTTATTTTTACAAGAAAGCTAGCTCACGACGATAGTACACGAAAAAGTAAATAAAATTGAATTATTTATACAGACTCTATAGTATTGCAATGGCCATAGCTGGCCAATAGAATCTTTCCTCCGAATTTATACAAGAAAGTTACATCACCACGATATTAGTCGAAAATATCATAAAGTTGAATTTTCGAGGCAGATTCTACAGCATTGTAATGGGTATAGCTCGCCAATAGAATCTTTCCTCCTTATTTATGCACGGATGTCAGCTCACCACAAATTA
>NW_016985755.1:0-595 GCF_001483705.2 Eufriesea mexicana | reverse complement strand
CCAGAAATAGTGGCCTCGGCACGTTAGAATATGTTATGTTACGTTTGGTGAAGTTACGTTTTGCTATGTTGGGCTGGTATATCTTTGACTTTTGTGCAGTAAACTGCTATTCTGTAGACTTCTACGCTCTACAGTGCTCTACTGTGTTCTGCATGTGTCTGGGGAAACCTGTAATAGTGGCCTCTGCGCAATATGTTGAGATAGGATACACTTGTTCTGGTTACGTTAGCACCGATTAGGCTCGGATGGCTTCGACTTTTCCACTTTGCACAGCGATTCCATGGATACCTGCACTCTACTGTATTATGTTCTGCTTCGCTGTGTGGGGGCCAGCAATACTAGTGTCGGCACGATAGGTTGAGTTACGTAACGATTTGTTAGGTTATGTTAGGTTAGGTTTGGATAGGATGGCTTCCACTTTTGAGCTATACACTGCTGTTCGGTGGATTTTTGCGCTGTACTGTGATCTAATATTCTCTGCTTTGCTCTTCGGAGGCCAGAAATTGTGGCTACAGCGCGTTAGGCTGAGTTATGGCGCGATTGGTTATGCAGCGTTTGGATGGGTTAGGAGAGGATACCTTTGGCTTTTCTGCTA
>NW_016985754.1:0-583 GCF_001483705.2 Eufriesea mexicana | reverse complement strand
CGTACATCCATACATCTATACATCTATCCATCCATACATCCATACATCCATCCATCCGCATATGCATCGAACCGTACATCCATACGTTCATACACCTATACATCCATAAATCCATCCATCTATACTTCCATCCATCCGTACATACACCCTTAAGTACATTCATCCATCCATACATCCACCCATCCGTGCATCCATCGATGCATACATCCATACAACTATCCATCCATCCATCCATCCATACATCCATACATACATCAATACATATTACACAAATACATTCGTCCATACATACATCCATTCACACATCCTTCCATACATCCATACATACAGCCATAGTTATATCCATACATACATCCGTACATACATCCATACATCCATCCATCCATACATCCGTACATATGTCCATGCATACATCCATCCACGGATGCGTCCACCCATCCATCCATTCCTACATAAGTCCATCCATAAATACATCCATCCAAACGTCCATTCATCCATCCATACATACCTCCATTCATCAATCCATTCATAAATACATCCATCCAAACATCCATTCATCCATCCATACATCCATCCATTCATC
>NW_016985753.1:0-512 GCF_001483705.2 Eufriesea mexicana | reverse complement strand
TTTCTGCCATATTCTGCGTTTCTATGGATTTCTGCGCTCTACTCCCCCTACTATGTTCCGCTTTGTGTGGGGAGGCCTGCAATAGTGTTCGCGGCACTATGGGTTGTGTTAGGTGACGTTTGCTTCGGTCAGGTTAGGTAAAGTTTCTTGAGCTTAGCTACGAATATCGCCCTGTACACTATTTTACGGTGGAATACTGTTATCTACTGTGCTCTACCACACTCTGCTTGGCTCTGGGGAGTACAGGAGCAATGGTCGTGGCACGCTATGTTGAGTTATGCTAGGCACGGTTAGGTTCGATTTGGACAGGATAGGTTAGGGTATCTCCGGCTTTTGTGCTATTCACTGCAATGCGTCGTATTACTTCGCACTGCTGTGCTCTAGTACACTCTGCTTGTGTCTGTGGATGCCAGCAATAGTTGTCTCGGCGCGATAGGTGGAATTCGGCCACGTTCAGTTTTGTTACGTTTGGCTACGTTAGGATATGCTACATAGACTTTTGTGCTTTCCAC
>NW_016985752.1:0-611 GCF_001483705.2 Eufriesea mexicana | reverse complement strand
TTAAACTTTTGTGCTATGCACTGATATTCGGCGTGTTTCCGCGTTTTACGGTACTCTAATATGATCTGCTTGTCTCCGAGGGTGCCAGCAATAGTAGTCTCGGCACGTTATGTTGGGCTTGGCTACGTTTTTATGTTATGTTTGGTTTGGTTAGGAGTGGATTGCTTTGACATTTGTGCTATATACTGCTGTTCGATGAATTTCTGCTCTCTACGTTGCTCTATTATGCTCTGCTCGACTATGCGGAGCCAACAATGGTGGTCACTTCACGTTCGGCTGCGTTTGGCTGTGTTAGGTTGCGTTACGCATGTTTGGGTTAGTTATGGTTAGCTTTGACTTTCGCCGTAGATTCAGCAATTCGGTGGATGCCTGCGTTCTGCCGTGATCTACTATAATCTGTCCGACTCTGGGGAGGACAGCAACAGTGGCGTTGGCGCGATATGTTCAGATAGTTTATGTTTGGTTGTGCTACGTTTGGATAGGTTAGAAGAGGTCAGGATCCACTTTTGTGATATACTCTGCCATCCAGTGTATTTCTGCGCTCTACGTTGCTCTACTACGCTCTGCTCGTCTATGGACAGGTCAGTAATAGTGGTCTCGGCACGTTAGGT
>NW_016985751.1:0-856 GCF_001483705.2 Eufriesea mexicana | reverse complement strand
TTTGGTCAGTATATCTCTGGCTTTTGTGCCATACGTTGCTATTTGGCGGCTTTCTGCGTTCTATTGTGCTCCACTAAATTCTGCTTGTCCCTGGGGTACGGCAATAGTGGTCGCGGCTCGTTACGCTGAGTTATACTACGCTTCATTAGGTTATGATGGCTTGGGTTATGTTTGGATATCTTTGACCTTTCTGCTGTACGATGCGATTCTATGGATTTCTGCGCTGCACTCTCCCCTAGCATGCACTCCTTTCCCCTGTGGATGCCAGGAAAAGCGGCCGCGGCGCGTTTTGTTTAGTTGCGTTATGTTTCTTAGTCTGAGTTTTGTTTGTGTTAGGTTGTGATATCTTTAAGTCTTGTAGTCTAGACTGCATTGCGGCGGATTTCTGCGCTCTACTGTGTTCGAGTATGCTCTGCGCAGCTCCGGGGAGGCCAGAAATGGCAGTATCGGTACGCTAGGTTGAAATAGGCTACGTTTGGTTAGGTTACGTTTTCTCAGCTTAGGTTAGGTGTCTGCTCCCCTCTATTCTCTGCTTGTCTCTGTGGATTCCAGCAATTTTGATCGCGTACAATGTTCGTTTGAGATGGATTACGTTTGCTTATGTTAGGTTAAGTTGTGTCTGGTTTGGGTAACTTCGACTTCTGCGCTCTACCGTGATCTATCATATTCTGCTTGTCCATGGGGACGACAGCAATAGCCGTCGCGGCACGATAGGTCAGGTTAGGCTAGGTTCGGACAGGATATCCTTCACTTTTGTGACATGAGCTGCAATTCGGTTGATTTCTGCACTCTACAGTGCTCTAGTGTGTTCTGCTAGGCTCTTCGGAGTCAAGCAGTAGTGGTCTCGGCACGTTAG
>NW_016985750.1:0-882 GCF_001483705.2 Eufriesea mexicana | reverse complement strand
CGCAGAAATCCATCACATTTTTGGGTATAGCACAAAAGTCAAACATATCGTGACCTAACCTGAACGTAACTTACATAAGCAGACGTAGAGTAACCCAATTTAACGCGACGAGACCGCTATTGCTGGCCTCCCCAGAGTGCAGCAGAAGATACTAGAGCACAGTAGAGCGCAGAAATCCGCCGCATTGTACTGTATAGTACAAAAGTCAAGGCCATCCTATCCTAACATAGCCAAATGTAACAGAACCAAACATAGCGTAACTCAACGTAACGTCCCGCGACCGCTATTTCTCTCCTCCACAAAGCCAAGCAGAATATACCAGAGCAAAGTAGAGCGCAGAAATTAACTGCACTGCCGTTCAAAGAACAATAGTTGGATACACCATAACCTAACATGACCTAACCTGCCCTATCCAAAGGAAGTGTAACCCAACATGTCGCGATGAGTCATATATTGCAGGACTCCCCAGAGCCAAGCAGAATATATCAGGGCGCTGCAGATAGCAGAAATCCACCAAATAGCAATGTATAGCACAGAAGTCAAAGTAGCCTATCATAACCTAGCCAAGGTAACGTATACAAACGAAATCTAACTAACCCGAACATAGCCAGACCGCTATTGTTGGACACACAGAGCCGAGCAGAATGTACTGTAGCATAGCAGAGCACAGAAATCTACCGCATTGTTGTGTATAGCAAGAGAGACAGAGATACGCATACCCTACCTGACCTAATCTAACCCAACCGATCGTTGCCCAACTCAACATAACGCGACGAGACCTCTATTGTTGCGCGTCACTGAGCCAAGCAGAACATAGTAGATACTAGAGCGCAGAAGCCCACTTAATATTAGTTTATGGCACAAAAGACAAAGCTATCCTAT
>NW_016985749.1:0-582 GCF_001483705.2 Eufriesea mexicana | reverse complement strand
GTTAGTCGAAAATATCAATAAATTTGAATTTTCCAAACATATTCTGTATCAAGTCAATGGCTACAGCACGCCAATAGTATCTTTCCTCCTTATTTATGCAAAAAGTTAGTTCACCACAATATTAGGCGGAAATGTCAATAAAATTGTGTTTTTCAGGCACATTCTAAAGCATTGCAATGGCTATAGCACGCCAATAGTATCTTTCCTCCTTATTTATGCAAAAAGTTAGCTCACCACAATATTAGGCGGAAATGTCAATAAAATTGAATTTTCCAGGAAGATTCTATAGCATTGCGGCGGCAATAGCACGCCAAGAGGATATTTCCTCCTTACTTACGCAAGGAAGTTAGCTCACCACAATATTAGGCGGAAATGTCAATAAAATTGAATTTTCCAGGAAGATTCTATAGCATTGCGGCGGCAATAGCACGCCAAGAGGATATTTCCTCCTTACTTACGCAAGGAAGTTAGCTCACCACGGTATTAGACGAAAATGTCATCAAAACTGTATTTTCCTGACACAAACTATATCATTGCAATGGCAATAGCGTTCAAAAAGCATCTTTCCTCCGTACTTGCGCA
>NW_016985748.1:0-633 GCF_001483705.2 Eufriesea mexicana | reverse complement strand
ACATCCGTACATCGATACATCCGTATCATCCACACATCCATCTAACAATCCATCCATGCATCTGTACATCCATACTTACATCAGCCCATGTGTCCATACATACCCTCATACATTCATTCATATATACTTCCATACATACATCATTACATACATCCATCCATGCACCCATGCATACATCCATTCGAACTACCACTCATACACCCATTCGAACAACCACTCATACATCCATGCATACTTCCATACAAACAACCATACATACATCCATGCACACATCCGTACACACATTCATACAAGCATCCATACATACATGCATGCATACATCCATACATACCTCCATAAAAGCATCCTCACGTACATCCATACAACCATTCTTTCATGCATTCATACATCTGTACATAAATACATACATCCATCCATATATCCTGCCATCCACACATATAACCATCCATACATACATACATCCATACACCCATACATCCATACATCCATACATCCATACATATATACATCCATACATCAATAAATCCGCACATCCGTCCACCCATAACTCAATCCATCCATACATCCATTCATCCATCCAACCATACATACACCCATACATACATCCATACATACATCCATACATCCATCCAT
>NW_016985747.1:0-302 GCF_001483705.2 Eufriesea mexicana | reverse complement strand
ATGGGTTACGCTCGGATGGCTCTGAATTTTCTTCTATAAACTGCGATTCTACGGATTTCCGCACTCTTCTCCCCTCTTATATGTTCTTCTTTGATCTGCGGAGGCCAGATATAGTGGTCTCGGCACGTTAGTTCGAGTTAGGTTACGTTTGATATAGATAGGTTTGTTTGGGTCACGTTACGATGGCTTTGGCTTTTCTGCTATACACAGCCATTATATGTGCTCCTACACTCAACTCTCCTCTAATACGGTCTGCTTGGCGATGGTGAGGATAGCATTAGTGGTCTTGGCACGTTTGCTAG
>NW_016985746.1:0-1124 GCF_001483705.2 Eufriesea mexicana | reverse complement strand
GGCCACTGTTGCTGGCTACCCCAGAGACGAGCACAGTATGGTAGAGAGCAGCAGAGCGCAGAATGCCGCCAACTAGCAATGTACAGCACAAAAGTCATGGATATCCTAACCCACCAATGCCTAACCTAGCCTAACCAAACGTAGAATAGCTAAACCTAACGTGCCGCAACCACTATTGCTGTCTTCCCCGGAGGCAAACAGAATATGATAGAGCACCGTAGACCACACGTGTCCATAGAATATCAGTGTTGAGCACATAAGTCAGAGATATCCTGACCTAACCCAACACAGCCTGACCTAACCATACGCAACCTAACATACCCGTACGTACCTCTACCACTATTGCTGCAGTCCAAAGATCATAGTAGAGCATAGTAGAGCGTAGAAGTCCACCGATAATCAGTGTATACCACAAAAGTCAGATCTATCCAAACCTAACCGAAACTAACTTAATGCAGCCATACGTAGCCTATCTCACACTAACGGGCGGGGCCACAATTACTGGCCGCCACAGAGCCGAGCAGAGTATAATGGAGTAATGTGGAGCGATGAAATTCACCGGATAGCCGTCTACAGCACAAAAGTCAAATGTACCCAGTCCTAACCTATCGAAACTTAATATAAAGGAACGCAGCCTAACTGAACCTAACGTGCCGAAACCACTGTTGCTAACCTCCCCAGAGCCAAGCAGAATGTACTGGAGCACAGTAGCGTGCAGTAATTCACTGCATTGCTGTGTATAGCACAAAAATGGAAGGTACCATAACATAGCTTGTCTTGACCTAACCTAACCGAACGTAGGCTAATTCAACGTAAGGTGCCGAAATTAATATTCCTGGCTTCCACAGAGCCATGCAAAGGATATTACAACAATGTATAGCGCAGAAATTTACAAAATGGCGGCGCATAGCATAAAAGTCGAAGCTATCGTGTTCTATCCTAACCAAACGTAACATAACTATAATTAATTTATCTAAACCTAAGGTGCCAAAAGCACTATTTCTGGCCTCCACAGGAACGAGCAGATCACAGTAGAGCACTGCAGTTGTAGAAGTCCAACGAATAGCAGTGTATACCGCGAAAGTGAAAGCTATCCGAATCCAACCCAAACCAACATAACACAA
>NW_016985745.1:0-963 GCF_001483705.2 Eufriesea mexicana | reverse complement strand
ACAATTGCCGGCATCCCCAGTGCCAAGCAGGACATACTAGAGCACAGTGGGGCGATGAAATCCTCCGAATAGCGGTGTGCAAAGCAAAATTCAAAGCTATCGTCTCCTAAAGTAACCAAATCTAGCACAAACGAACGTAACCGAAATCAGTCTAACGTGCCGCGCCCAATATTGTTGATATGTAGCCAAGCGTTTCATATTAGAGCATCGTAGAGCGCAGGGATCCTGCGAATACCAGTGTACAACACAAAAGTCAAAGCTAGCTTATCCTAACCTAACCGAACGTAACACGAGCAAGCCGAACTTAATTCGAGATCAGATTTCCTGGCATCCCCAGAGCCAAGCTGTTTATAATAGAGCAATGCAGAGCGCACAAATCCACCGAATATCTGTGTACAGGACAGAAGACGAAGCTACCCTATCCTAAGCTAACCAAATGTGACATAACCGAACGTAGCCCATTTCAACATAGCGGGGCGAGAAAACTGCTGCTGCCTCCCAGAACCAAGCAGAACATACTAGAGTAGAGTAAAGCGCAGATGTCCAAAGAACAGCAGTTTATACCACGAAAGTCAAAGGTATCCGAACCCACCCCAAACGAATATAACCTAACCGAACGTAAAATGGCTCAACATAACGTGCCGAGATCACTATTACTGGACACCCCTGGGGCGAGCAAAGTACAGTGTATCATTGTTGACCGTAGATGTCAACCAAGTAACGGTGTATATCAAAATAGTCTAAGCTATGCTGTCCTTACAAACAAATCGTAACATAATCAAACGCAACGTAACTCAGACTATCGTGCTGAGACAAATACTGCTGCCATGGCCAGAGCCAAGTAGAGCATATTGGAGCCATGTAGAGCGCAGAAATCCACCGAACGGCAGTGCATTGCACAAAAGTCAAACCGCATTGCAGTGTAGAGCACAATAGTCAGTGATACCCCGACCAAACTTTACC
>NW_016985744.1:0-854 GCF_001483705.2 Eufriesea mexicana | reverse complement strand
TATAGAAGGAGGAAAGGTTCTACTGGCGTACTATAGTCACTGCAATCCTGTCGACTCTGGCTGTAAAACTCAACTTTATTGACATTTTCTACTAATATCGGGGTGAGCTAACTTTCATGCATAAGTGAGGAAGAAATATCCTACTGGCGTGTTATAGCCATTGAAATGCTACAGAATCTGGCTGCAAAATTGAATTTTATTCACATTTTCGGCTAATACTGTGGTGAGCTAACTTTCTTGCATATACAAGGAGGAAAGTTTCTACTGGCGTGCTATAGTCATTGCCATGCAATAGAATCTGGCTGGAAAATTCAATTTCATTGATATTTTCGAATAACAGCGTGGTCACCTAACTTTCTTGATAAATATTGACGAATTATTCTATTGGCGTGCTACAGCCATAGCAAAGGTATAGAATCTGGCAGGAAAACTCAAATTTATTGACGTTTTCGACTAATATCGTGGTGAGCTAACTTACTTGCATAAATAAGGAAGAAATATCCTATTGGCGTGCAATAGCCATTGCGATGCTATAGAATCTGGCTGGAAAATTCAATATTATTGATATTTTCGAATAACATCGTGGTCACCTATTTGTGCTATAGTCATTGCCATGCAATAGAATCTGGCTGGAAAATTCAATTTCATTGATATTTTCGAATAACAGCGTGGTCACCTAACTTTCTTGATAAATATTGACGAATTATTCTATTGGCGTGCTATAGCCATAGTAAAGGTATAGAATCTGGTAGGAAAACTCAAATTTATTGACGTTTTCTCCTAATATCGTTGTGAGCTAACTTACTTGCATAAATAAGGAAGAAATATCCTATTGGCGTGCAATAGCCATTGCG
>NW_016985743.1:0-543 GCF_001483705.2 Eufriesea mexicana | reverse complement strand
CTAGAGCACAGTAGATCACAGATGTTCGCCGCGTTGCAGTGTAAGGCACAAAAGTAAATATAAAATAACGTAACCTGTGATAACCTCGACCACCCAAACGTAGCGTATCTCATCGTGTATCTCATCATAAGGTGCCGAGACCACTATTGCTGGCCTCCGCAGTGCAAAGAAGAACATACCACAGCACAGTAGAGAGCCGCAGTCCACCGAATAGCAGTGTATACCACGAAAGTCAAAGCTCTGCATGCCTAATCAAAACTAGTATGACCTAACCAAGCATAGCCTAAATAAAACTATTGTGCCGAGACCCCGATTGCTGGCATCCTCAGAGCCTATCAGAGCATATTAGAGCACAGTAGAGCGCAGAAATACTCCCAATAGCCTTGTATAGCGCAAAGGTCAAGGCTATCCTCCCCTACACAAACATAACCTAACCTGGCAAAATGTAACCCAACTCAGCCTAACGTGCCGAGCCCGCTGTCTCTGGCCTCCCCACGGCCAAGCACAGCATATTAGAGCACAGTATAGCCAGCAAATCCACCG
>NW_016985742.1:0-535 GCF_001483705.2 Eufriesea mexicana | reverse complement strand
GACAGGTCGTACTGCGTAATAGACTTTTTAGATTTCTATGTTCGGAATTTCGCGTCTTGGCCGGAATTTTTTCATTTATCCCCGTAGAGTGAAATGCTCTCTATCGAGGTTGGCGATTTTTTTCGCGTTTCGAGTGGTCAGTGCTGTATAATTGTGCCGAAAGTGCGGGCGGGTGACAGGTCGTGCTGCGTAATAGACTTTTTAGATTTCTATCTTCGGAATTTCGCGACTTGGCCGGAATTTTTTCATTTATCCCGGTAGAGTGAACTGTTCTCTATCGAGTTTGGCGATTTTTTTCGCGTTTCGAGTGGTCAGTGCTGTATAATTGTGCCGAAAGTGCGGGCGGGTGACAGGTCGTGCTGCGTAATAGGCTTTTTTGATTTCTATCTTCGGAATTTCGCGACTTGGCCGGAATTTTTTCATTTATCCCGGTAGAGTGAACTGTTCTCTATCGAGTTTGCCTATTTTTTTGGCGTTTCGAGTGGTCAGTGCCGTATAATAGTGCCGAAAGAGCGCGAGGGTGACAGGTCGTGCT
>NW_016985741.1:0-346 GCF_001483705.2 Eufriesea mexicana | reverse complement strand
TATGTTTGTTTACGTTAGGACCCAATATCTTTGACTTTTCTGCTGCATACCGCGTTTATATGGGTTTCTGCGCTCTACTTTCCCCTAGTATGTTCTGCATGATTCTGGGGAGGACATCAATAGCGGTCGCGGGAGGATAGGTTGACTCAGATTAAGTTTGGTTAAGTCAAGTAACGCTGGGTTAGGTTGGTATAGCTTTGAATTTCGTGCTACACAATTCTATTCAATGGACCACAGCGCTTTCCTGTCCGATGTCAATCTATGCACGTGTCCAGGGACGCCAGGAGCAGTGGTCGTGGCAATTAGGTTTGAGTAATATTACGTTTGATTTGTCTAGGTTTGGTCA
>NW_016985740.1:0-558 GCF_001483705.2 Eufriesea mexicana | reverse complement strand
CCACCATAACCAAATGTAACCTAACCTATCCTAACCATGCGTAACCAATCTAAGACAAGCGTGTCACTACCATAATTTCAGTCCCCTACGGAGACAAGCAGATGCTAGCAGAGCAATGCAGTGAACAGATACAGACCGAAAAGCAGTGTATTCAGCAAAAGTCAAAGCTATCACAACCAAACGTATCCGAACATAGCCAAGCCCTGCGTAACCTAAGACTACCTTGCGAGCCGAGACCACTATTGCTGGCCTAACCAGAGCCAGGCAGAGCAATCTAGAGCTGCGCAGCAACTCACCAAATAGCAGTATGTGGCACAAAAGTCAATGATATCCTCTCCTACCCTAACGAAACGTAACAAAACCAAACGCTGCCTGAATCAAGCTAACGTGCCGGCACCACTATTACTAGCATCCACAGAATCAAGCAGAGCAAGGTAGAGCAATGCAGAGCCTTGAAATACGACGAATGGCAGCGTATAACACAAAAGTCGCAGGAATCCTACCATAACCTGTCCAAACGTAATATAACCAAACGCGACATGGCATAGATTAACGTAC
>NW_016985739.1:0-555 GCF_001483705.2 Eufriesea mexicana | reverse complement strand
ACATCCATAGATACATACTTACCTACATCCATACATACATCCATCCACCCATGCATCCGTTCTACCACCCATCCTTCAACCCACACGTCAGTCAATGCACACATCCATTCATCCACACAGACATCCAGTACGCATACGCACATCCATACGTTCGTACATCCATGCATCCATACATCGAAACATACATGCATCCATACATCTCTACACCAATGCATCCATCCATCCACACATCCATACATATATACATACATACATCCATACATACGTAAATCCGTAAACCCCTACCTCAGTCCTTCCATTCATCCATCCATCCATACATCCTTTTTTCCATACATCCATCCATCCGTACATCCACCCATCCATACATCCATCGAAACATACATCCATTCATCCGTACAAGCACCCATGCATACATCCATCGATTCATACATCTATCCATCCATACATCCAGGCATCCACACGTTCACACATCCACACATCCATGAAGCCATTCATCCATACATCCATACAACCATACATATATCCATACATACATCCACACAAACATCCGTCCAT
>NW_016985738.1:1106-1943 GCF_001483705.2 Eufriesea mexicana | reverse complement strand
TAAATATAATTATATCTTCCAGCCAGATTCTGTTGCACTGCTGCGGCTATAGCACGCCAATGGGATTTTCCCTCCTTATTTACGCAAGGAAGTTAGCTCATCACGACAATAGTCGAACATGTAAATATAATTATGTTTTCCAGCCATATTCTATTGCACTGTAATGGCCATAGCACGCAAATACATTATATCCTTCATATTTATGCAATGATCATAGGTCACCACAACATTATCCGGAAAGGTCAATAAAAATGATTGTTCCAGACAGGTTCTATAGCATTACAATGGCTATAGCACGTCAATAGAATATTTCCTCCTTATTTATGCAAGAAAGTTAGCTCACCACGATATCATTCGAAAATGTCAATATAATTTGAATTTCCAGCCAGATTCTATTGCGCTACAATGGCCATAGTACGCCAAAAGCATCTTTCCTCCTTATTTATGCAAGGAGGTTAGCTCACCTCGATATTAGTCGAAAATGTCAATAAAATTGGCTTTTCCTTCCAGATTATATGTCATTTCAGTGGTTTTAACACGCCAATAGAACCTTTCCACCTTATTTATGCAAGAATGTTAGCTCAGCCCGATACTAGTCGAAACTGTCTATATAATTATGTTTTCCAGCCATATTCTGTTGCACTGCAATGGCCATAGCAGGCCAATACATTATTTCCTTCTTATTCATGCAAGGATCTTAGCTCACCACGATATTATTTGATGATGTCAATAAAAATGAATTTTCCATGCAGATTCTATGGCATTGCAATGGCTATAGCACGCCAATAGAATCTCTCCTCCTTATTTATGCAAGAAAGTTAGCTCACCACGATATTA
>NW_016985738.1:0-946 GCF_001483705.2 Eufriesea mexicana | reverse complement strand
GCCAATGGAATCTATCCTCCTTATTTATGCAAGAAAGTTAGCTCACCCCGATATTCGTCGAATATGTAAATATAATTACGTTTTCCAGCCAGATTATATATCATTGCAATGGCTATAGCAGGCCAATTGCTTCTTTCCTCCTTATTTATGTAAGAAAGCTAGTACACCCCGATATTAGTCGAACATGTAAATATAATTATGTTTTCCAGCCAGATTCTGTAGCATTGCAATGGCCATAGCACGCCAATACATTATATCCTTCTTATTTATGCAAGGATCATAGCTCACCACAACATTATCCGGAAAGGTCAATAAAAATGATTGTTCCAGACAGGTTCTATAGCATTACAATGGCTATAGCACGTCAATAGAATATTTCCTCCTTATTTATGCAAGAAAGTTAGCTCACCACGATATCATTCGAAAATGTCAATATAATTTGAATTTCCAGCCAGATTCTATTGCGCTACAATGGCCATAGTACGCCAAAAGCATCTTTCCTCCTTATTTATGCAAGGAGGTTAGCTCACCTCGATATTAGTCGAAAATGTCAATAAAATTGGCTTTTCCTTCCAGATTATATGTCATTTCAGTGGTTTTAACACGCCAATAGAACCTTTCCACCTTATTTATGCAAGAATGATAGCTCAGCCCGATTCTAGTCGAAACTGTCTATATAATTATGTTTTCCAGCCATATTCTGCTGCACTGCAATGGCCATAGCAGGCCAATTCATTATTTCCTTCTTATTCATGCAAGGATCTTAGCTCATCACGATATTATTTGATGATGTCAATAAAAATGAATTTTCCATGTAGATTCTATGGCATTGCAATGGCTACAGCACGCCAATGGAATCTCTCCTCCTTATTTATGAAAGAATGTTAGCTCACCCCGATATTAGTCGAACATGTAAATATAATTACGTTTTCCAGCCAGGTTCTGT
>NW_016985737.1:0-256 GCF_001483705.2 Eufriesea mexicana | reverse complement strand
TGGCCGCGACACTCTCCGTTGAGATACGCTACGTTTGGTTGTGCTAAGTTAGGACAGGGTAGTTTAAGGTAACCTCGACTTTTGTAACTTTCACTGCAATTCGGTGGGTTTCTGCGCTCTACATTGCTCTGTTATACTCTGCTCGACTCTGTTGAGGCTTGTTAGGTTTTGCTGGGTTAAGCTGGGATAGCTATGACTTTTGTGCTGCGCACTGGAATTCTAAGGCCTCCTGTGTCCTATTGTGCGCTACCTCTCC
>NW_016985736.1:0-971 GCF_001483705.2 Eufriesea mexicana | reverse complement strand
GGGTAGGTTTGGGCAGCTTTGACATTTCTTTTATACACTGCCATTCTATGGATTTCAGCACTACACTCTCCCCTAATATGTCCTGCTCGGCTCTGGGTGGGCCGGCGATAGTGATCGCGACACGTTAATTTGAGGTAGGCTACGTTCGGTTAGGTTATGTTCTCCTTGGTTAGGTTTGGATATCTTTGACTTTTCTGCTATGCACTGCGATTCTATGGATTTCTGAGTACTACTCTCTTCTAAAGTGTTCTGCCCGGCTCTCCGGAGGACAGTAGTAATGGTCGCGGCACGTTAGATTGAGATAGGTTACGTTTGCATGTGTTACGGTTGGTAATGTTAGGAGAGTGTCGCTTTGACTTTTGTGCTGTGCACTCCTATTCTGTGTACTTCTGCGCTCTACTGTGCTCTACTACATTCTGTTTGTACATGGGGAGGGCGGTAATAGTGGTCACGGCAGTATATGTTAGGAGAGGCCATGTTTTGTTAGTCTAGGTTAGTTCAGGAAAAGTTTGGATATCACTGACATTGTTCTGTACACTGCAATACGGCGAGTTTCTGCTCTCTACTGTGCTCTACGATACTGCATGGCCCTGGCGAGGCCAGCAGTAGTGTTCGCCGCACGTTGTGATAGAGTCATGCTACGTTTGGTTAGGCTACATTAGTTTCGGTTGGGAACGGTGACTTTTCTGCTACACACTGAGATTCTGTGGATCTCTGAGTACTAATTTCCAGGCCTGTGTTCTGCTCTGCTCTGGTGAGGCCAACAACGGTGGCTGCGGCACGTTAGATTGAGTTAGGTTACGTCTGGTTATGCTACGAGTGTCAAGGTTAGGACAGGATAGCTTCTACTTTTGCGCTGTGCACTGTTATTCGTTGGATTTCTGTGCTATACATTGCTCCTATATGCTCTGCTTCGCCCCGGAGAGGCCAGCAATAGTGATTTCGGCATGATGGGTCTATTTATGTTACGT
>NW_016985735.1:0-767 GCF_001483705.2 Eufriesea mexicana | reverse complement strand
GTTCTGGAATATTCAGCGGATAGGGCAAATGTCGGTAGTGGTATTGCTAAATGACATTACGGTGCTGAGTGTAGCCATATACACAACATTGTAAACATTGTATTAATCAGTACTCTGAACGTCATAGTTCTCCAGCAGTTGCAGAATGACCAATGGATAGGGCAACTATCGCTGGAGAAATTTACAGATGCTTATGCTGTACCGTGCATAGCCTTCAGCAGACGGCACTAGCCGTTTAATTTGTTTGTTGACGGTTGATTTGATTTCTATAGTAATTCTGGAATGATCAAAGATTAAATCAATTATAGATGTAGATATTGACAACAGACGTACACTACGAACTACAGTCATCGACACAGTCCTACAGCCATTGAATTAACCTTTCCTCTGTTAACCTATATTGTATTGCAATTCTGGAATGTTCGGTGAACTGGCCAACGGTCGCTAGGGACATTGATAAATGATAATACAGTACTGAGTGTAGCCATGTAAATATTCCCATAGCCATTGTATCACTTCGTCAACTGAAAACGTATATTCCATAGGTTTTAAACAATTATCGTCAAAGCATATACCATTGCTATGTATTTTAACAATAAACAATACATTACGGAGTATATTCATCATCAGAATACTGCAGCCGCTCGATTGTTGCTCACTGATGACGTAAATTCTGCTGCAGAAATGGAATAATAAACGTTCAGGTCAGTTATGCATAGAGATATATGCAGCTGTAGGAACGGTACATAGCACGTCAGTCAGCAAGG
>NW_016985734.1:0-571 GCF_001483705.2 Eufriesea mexicana | reverse complement strand
AAGTATCTGAGTACCATATTAGCCGAAAATGTTAATAAAATTTGACGTTCCATTCAGATTATATAGCAATGCAATGGCCATAGCTCGCGAGTAGAAGCGATCCTCTTATTTATGCAAGAAAGTAAGCTCACCACGATATCATTCGAAAATGAAAATAAAATTGGATTTTCCAGGCAGATTCTATTGCGCTACATTGGCCATAGAACGCCAATAGTATCTTTCCACTTTATTTATGCAAGGAGGTTTATTTATGCAAGGAGGTTAGCTCACCGCGATATTAGCCGAAAATGTCAATAAAATTAAATTTTCCAGTCAGATTCTGTAGCATTGCAATGGAAGTAGCAGGACAACAGAATCTTTCCTACTTATTTAAGCAACAATGTTACCTCACCGCGATATTGTACGAAAATGTCAATAAAATTTAATTTTCCAGCAAGATTCTATAGCATTACAATGGCTATAGCACACCAATAGGATCTTTCCTCCTTATTTATGCAAGGAGGTTAGATCACCGCGATATTTGCCGAAACTGTCTATATAATTATATTTTCCAGCCAGATACTATGGCACT
>NW_016985733.1:0-1098 GCF_001483705.2 Eufriesea mexicana | reverse complement strand
GATGTCTGTACTCAGTATTGTGTTATCAATTGTTAATACCTCGAGGGACTATTCTTCTGCTTTATCACCTTTCAATGCCCGTTGAATATATAAAATCATTGACCAATCAATCCAACGGCTACAGTGCTCTGCTGGAGGACGTTCTAAGAAGCGTACTGCCAATTGGAACTATCTCCAACCATAAACGTCTTATACATTGATTACTCCAGTCTTGCTTTGGAATTCACATTTTAAGGGAACAAATTCTTCCAACGGATACAAGGCTCAATTTGTTTATTTTTAAATTACCAGACAGGGTGCTCTGCAAACCTCTGGAAATAGCGGATGCATACATCGGTTATTCCTGAACTACTCTGGGAAATAAGTTATCAGTGATCAAATTATTCCGAAGGCTACATTTCTGGGTTAATAACTCTACTTATTACTCTGTTGTAAGTTGTTAATATCTAGAGATGTAATGGATCTGTTTGTTGTCAGCCTAGAATTGCTACAGAATGTAAACCATCATTGAATATATATGTCCAACTGCTGTAGTGCTATGTTGTTAGTTGTACTTCGAATCGTACTGTCATTTGGAAATATCTCTGTTCCATGCCCGTTTTATACGGAAATAGTTCTTCGTTTGCTTTGTAATTTGCATCATCAACGAACAAATTGACCCAGCGGATTCAGTGCTCAATTGGTGGTCGCTTCAACTGCTGTACTGGGTATTTCAAATGTCTCTAGCCATATCCCTACAATACATTGAAAACTCTAGACTGCTTTGGCACTCACATGATCAGTGTACAAATTACTCCAACGGCTAGAGTACTGTGATGATGCAACTGTTATACATCAGTTATGGGTAGAGATGTTTTCGTTTCCCTGTACGGTAGCTGATATATTCACCAAAGGTGCACAATAACCACTGGATAAATCTGTCGAGTCATGGTAAATATTCTATTGCAATTCCAGAATGAGGTAGCATGGACCCTTTATCTCTCGAGAAATGAACAATTGACGAAAGAGTACTGTGTACAACCATCATCACAGTATAGCAGCCGATGGACTAATCCAGTCACGGATGATTTATATTCTACTGTAGTTCTAGAATAATCA
>NW_016985732.1:0-924 GCF_001483705.2 Eufriesea mexicana | reverse complement strand
GCACGCCAATAAAATCTTTCCTCCTTATTTATGCACGAAAACTAGCTCACCACGATATTACTCGAAAATGTCAATGAAAATGAAATTTCCAGCCAGATTCAATAGCATTGCAATGGCTATAGTAGGCCAATAGGATTCATCCTCCTTGCGTATACATGGGAGATAGCTCACCACTAGGATGTGAGCTCACCACGATATTAGTCGAAAATGTCAATAAAATTGAATTTTCCATCCAGATACTATAAAATTGCAATGGCTATAACACGACAATGGAATCTTTCGTCCATATGCATCCAAGAAATTTAGCTCTCGTTGGTATAAGTCGAAAATGTCAATAGAATTGAATTTTACAGCCGGATTCTTCAGCATTGCAATGGCTGTCGCACGCCAATAGAATCTTTCCTCCTTATTTATGCACGAAAGTTAGCTCAGCACGATATTAGTCGAAAATGTCTTTAAAATTGGATTTCCCAGCCTGATTCTATATCATTGCAATGGCTATAGCACGCCAATGGAATCTTTCCTCTTTATTTATGGAAGAAAATAAGCTCACCACGATATTAGTCGAAAATGTAAATAAAATTGAATTTTTCAGACATATCCTACAGCAATGCAATGGCTGTCGCACGCCAATAGAATCTTTCCTCCATATTTATGCACGAAAGTTAGCTCACCACGATATTAGTCGAAAATTATAATAAAATTGAATTCTCCTGCCTGTTTCTATAGCATTGCAATAGCCGCAGCACGCCAATAGAATCTGTCCTCCTTATTTATGTAAGAAAGTTACCTCACCTCGATATTAGTCGAAAATGACACCAAAAGTGAATTTCCCAACCCGATTCTATAGCATTGCAATGGCTATAGCACGCCAATAGAAACCTTCCTCCCTACGTATGCAATGGAGATAGCTCACCACGATAG
>NW_016985731.1:0-638 GCF_001483705.2 Eufriesea mexicana | reverse complement strand
ATAGACGTATTCTCTGGCAAGAAGATGACTGTACTTGCCATTGTATTGAAGGCGTTAGGCGGTTCGTTCACCAAGTTATAACATGTTATAGATTTTGAGTAGACCTATTTTCTGGCCAGTGGTTGTCCGTACTTTCCTTTGGATTGAAGGCGGTTGGCGATCTATTCGCCAAGCTATAACAGAATATAGATTTTGAATAGGTTTATCATCTGGCAAGTGGATGGCTGTACTTGTCATTGGATTGAAGGCGTTAGGCGATCTATTCACCATGATATAAATGGATATATATTTTGAATAGACGTATTCTCTGGCATGAAGATGGGTGTACTTGCCATTGGACTGAAGGCGTTAGGCGATCTAATCACCAAGCTATGACAGCTTATAGATTTTGGGTAGACCTATTCTCTGGCAAGTTGATGGCTGTACTTGCCATTGGACTGAAGGCGTTAGGCGATCTATTCACCATGCTATATCAGGTTATAGATTTTGAAATGGCCTATTCCCAGGCAAGTAGATGGCATTACTTGAGATTGAATTGATGGCGCTATGCGATCTATTCACGAACCTATAACAGGTTACAGATTTTGAATAGGCCTATTCTCTGGCAAGTAGATGGCTGCACTTGCCATAGGATTGAA
>NW_016985730.1:0-297 GCF_001483705.2 Eufriesea mexicana | reverse complement strand
AAGCAGTGTATACAGCAAAAGTCAATGCTATCACAACCAAACGTATCCGAACATAACCAAGCCCTGCGTAACCTAAGACTACCTTGCGAGCCGAGACCGCCATTGCTGGACTCCCGAGAGCCAAGCCGAACTTACCAGAGCACGGTAGATCGCGGAGATGCAACGTATAGCAGTGTATAGGACAGAAGTCAATGCTACCCTTCCTTATCCTGACTAACGTTGGCGTTACCGAACGTAGCATAGCACAACCTCTCGTGCCGTGACCACTATTGCGGGCCTGCCCAGAGCCAAGCAGAG
>NW_016985729.1:0-872 GCF_001483705.2 Eufriesea mexicana | reverse complement strand
AACATGTTCCGCTTAGCTCCGGGAGGCCAGCAATAATGACAACGTTACGCTTGTTGCAGGTAGATCACGTTTTGATATGTTAGGTTTGTCTGGGACTAGTTACGCTTGCATCGACTTTTCTGCCATTCACTGCCATAATATGGGCTCCTGCGCTCTATTATCCTCTAATATGTTCAGCTTGCCGATGTGAAGGCCAGGAATGGTGGTGTAGGCACGTTAGTTTGGATTTGGTTGCGTTTGGTACTGTTACGTTTGGTTAGGATAGGATAGGATAACTTTTTCCTTTTGTGTCATACACTGCTACTCGGTGGACTTCTAACCTCTGCTGTGATCTAATATGCTCTGGTTTGCTCTGCGTATGCCAGAAACAGCGGCCGCGGCGCGTTAGGAAGAGTTAGGTTACGTTAGGTTACGTTAGGTTTGTTTGGGTTGGGTTAGGATATCTTGACTTTCGTGTCACACACTGCTATTCGGTGGATTTATGTGACCTGCTGTGCACTACTACATTCAGCTTGGCTCAGGGGAGGCCGGTAGCAGCGGTCTCGACACGTTCGGTTCAGCTACGCTACGTCCGGGAATGTTACGTTTGGTGAAATTAGGATGTGATAGTTAAACCTTTTGTGCTATACACTGCTATACGCGTATTTCTGCGCTTTGCTGTAATATAACACTTTCTGCTTGGCTATGTGGAGACCAGGAGCAGTGGTCGCGACTCGTTATGTTGGGCTATGCTGCGTTCGGTTAGATTAGATTAGGTCATGTTGGGTTAGGGTATCTTCGTCTCTTGTGCTATACACTGCAATGCGGCGGACTTCTGTGCACCACTGTGCTCTAGTATATTCTGCTTGCCCCTGAGAAGGCCAGCAATAGTG
>NW_016985728.1:0-580 GCF_001483705.2 Eufriesea mexicana | reverse complement strand
TATGCAAGGAAGATAGCTCACCGCGGCATTATCCGAAAATATCAATAAAATTGAATTCTCCAGTAAGATTATGTAGCATTGTAATGCTTACAGCACGCCAACAGTATATTTCCTCCTTATTTATGCAAGAAAGTTTTTTCACCACGAGATTAGTCGAAAATGTCAATAAAATTGAACTTTCCAGCCAGATTCTCTATCATTGCGACGGCTATAGCACGCCAGTAGGATCTACCCTCCTTATTTATGCAAGAAACTTAGCTCACCACGATATTCGTCGAAAATGTCAACGAAATTGAATTTTCGAGCCAGATGCTATAGCATTGCAATGGCCACAGCACACCAATAAAATCTTTCCTCCATATTTATGCAAGAAGGATCGGTCACCACGATATTATTCGAAAATGTCATGAATGTCAATAAAATTGAATTTTCCAGCCAGATTCTACAGCATTGCAGTGGATATAGTACGCCAAAACTAACTTTCCATCGTACCTATGCAAGGAAGATAGCTCACCGGGGTATTATTCGAAAATATCAATAAAATTGAATTTTCCAGCAAGATTCTGTGGCATTGTAATGC
>NW_016985727.1:0-423 GCF_001483705.2 Eufriesea mexicana | reverse complement strand
GATGGGTCACTTTCGGTTATGTTAGGATTGGTTAGGTTAGCAGGGGCTAACTAACGCTTTTGCGCTATACAAGAGTTTTCGGCGGATTACTGCGCTCTACTGTGATCTCATGTTCTACACGGCTATGGGAAAGAGAGCAATAGTGGTCTCGGCACGTTATATTCAGCTAGGCTACGTTTGGTTGGGTTAGGTTTGTTCTGGATATGATAGGATATCTGCGACTATTGTGCTTTACACTGCAGCAACTCGGATCCCCGTGCTTTACTGTGCTCTTGTTTATTCCGCTTGACACTGGGGATGTCAGTAATAGTGGTGTAGTAGTAGTGGGGATGTAGTAATAGTCGTGTCAGGTCACGTTGGGCTTTGTTACGTTTGGTTAGGTTAGGAGAAGTTAACTTTGACTTTTCCCCTATCATCTGCTAT
>NW_016985726.1:0-566 GCF_001483705.2 Eufriesea mexicana | reverse complement strand
CAAAGTACTGATCTGATCGCACCAGGCATTTCGAGGTAGAATATTGTTTCTAACAATAGTGAATAGATTTATTGTCGTGGTATCTTGAATTATTAATTGTACGAACATTTTTTTGAATTTACTTAGAAATTCAGAAATTTCGGGTTTCATTTCTTGCTCCGAATTTATTTACTGCGTTTGCTATAAGTTGCTTCTGTAGTTCAAATTTTTCCTCAGATACCTAGGGGACCGAATCGGATTTGTCGCATTATTTCCTGGACATTCAGACGGGATATTCCCTCTCGCTTTTTGAGGCGTCTTGTAAACGGAACAGCCTTTACAACTTGCTGGATAAGGACCATTGCAAAGGAAACAGGTATATGGTGTGTGTTTATTTTTTTACTCCTGCGTTGGATGATCACCAGCACATTTCACACAATAATATGGCTTAATGCAGCATTCTTTCCTATGACCGTATTCTTAACAGCGGAGATCCTAATTGCAGTTTCGATGTTTGTTTTCAGTAGTGTGCAGGTAGTTACATTTTGATAGAAGATTGGTGGTGGTTTCCATTCCGTCCTCTCATT
>NW_016985725.1:0-515 GCF_001483705.2 Eufriesea mexicana | reverse complement strand
TCATTGAAAGATACACTAAGTGCCATACCTTCAGTTGTGAACATCACTTGCCATAACCGCACTGTACATATTTTATGCTAGAACCACCTTCGAATTCACATCACCGCCACAGTAAGTGCTACAAACGGCTAATTTATTGAGACGATGACTGTACCCTATACTGTGTGGTCATTTGTTAATTTCTCGAGGAACGGTGGTGCTGTTCCTTATCGATCTAGGGTAGCTATAACGTTTAAACCATCATTGAAGAGACTAATACTTTGGTTCACAGGCTCTGCTTGCGGATGTACTAAGTAGCGTGTTGTCAATTCGAAGTGCCTCACGCCATAACAGTAGCGTACGTTGACTGCTCCAGAGTTGCTTTGTTCATTACTGCATCAGTGGATGTATGTGTGAAGTAATTAGACCAACGCATACATTACTGGAATGATGGCTGAATTCAGTACTGCGTCGACAATTGCTAATATCGCGAGAGATAATGGATCTGACATTTGTCACTCTAGATTT
This sequence comes from Eufriesea mexicana, assembly GCF_001483705.2. Taxonomy (NCBI): domain Eukaryota; kingdom Metazoa; phylum Arthropoda; class Insecta; order Hymenoptera; family Apidae; genus Eufriesea; species Eufriesea mexicana. The sequence continues at coordinate 8 of NW_016985725.1, read as the reverse complement.
GTTATAGA
>NW_016985724.1:0-515 GCF_001483705.2 Eufriesea mexicana | reverse complement strand
TCATTGAAAGATACACTAAGTGCCATACCTTCAGTTGTGAACATCACTTGCCATAACCGCACTATACATATTTTATGCTAGAACCACCTTCGAATTCACATCACCGCCACAGTAAGTGCTACCAACGGCTAATTTATTGAGACGATGACTATACCCTATACTGTGTGGTCATTTGTTAATTTCTCGAGGAACGGTGGTGCTGTTCCTTATCGATCTAGGGTAGCTATAACGTTTAAACCATCATTGAAGAGACTAATACTTTGGTTCACAGGCTCTGCTTGCGGATGTACTAAGTAGCGTGTTGTCAATTCGAAGTGCCTCACGCCATAACAGTAGCGTACGTTGACTGCTCCAGAGTTGCTTTGTTCATTACTGCATCAGTGGATGTATGTGTGAAGTAATTAGACCAATGCATACATTACTGGAATGATGGCTGAATTCAGTACTGTGTTGACAATTGCTAATATCGCGAGAGATAATGGATCTGACATTTGTCACTCTAGATTTGTTATAGA
>NW_016985723.1:0-285 GCF_001483705.2 Eufriesea mexicana | reverse complement strand
AGAACGTTAGATGATCTATTCATCAAACCATAGCAGGTTATAACATTTGAATAGACTTATTATGTGGTAAGTAGGTGGCTATACCTTCCATTTGATTGAGAACGTTAGATCTATCCGTCAAACTAATGCAGTTTATAAATTTTTAATAGTCCTATTCTATGGTAAGTAGATGGCTATACCATCCATTGGATTGAGAACGTTATGTGATCTATTCATCAAACAATAGCAGGTTATTGATTTTGAATAGACTTAATCTATTGTAAGAAGATGGCTATACCTACCATT
>NW_016985722.1:0-1715 GCF_001483705.2 Eufriesea mexicana | reverse complement strand
TGTATAAATAAGGAGGATAGATTCTATTGGCGAGCTATAGCCAGTGCAGTCCTGTAGAATCTGTATGTAAAATTAAATTTTATTGACTTTTTTGACTAATATCGTGGTGAGCTAACTTGATTGCGTAAATAAGGATGGTAGATTCTACTGGCGCGCTATAGCCATTCATTGCTATAGCATCCAGATGGAGAATCCAATTTTATTGACATTTCCAACTATTATTGTGGTGAGGTAGCTTACTTTCATAAATAAGGATGAAGGATTCAATTGGCGTGCTATAGCCATTCATTGCTATAGCATCCAGATGGAGAATCCAATTTTATTGACATTTTCGACTAATATCGTGGTGGGCTAACTTTCTTGCATAAATAAGAAGGAAAGGTGCTATTGGCGTGCTATTACCATTGCAACGCTATGGAATCCTCCTGGAAAATTCAATTTTATTGACATTTTCGACTAATGTCGTGGTGAGCTATCTTCCTTGCATATATAAGGAGGAAAGAATCTATTGGCGTGCTATGGGCATTGCAAGGCTATAGAATACTTCTGGAAAATTCAATTTTATTGACATTTTCGACTAATATCGTGGTGAGCCAACTTTCTTGCATATATAAGAATGAATAATTATATTGGCGTGCTGTAGCATATGCAGTGATACTGAATGTGGTTGGAAAATACAAATTTATTGTCATTTTCGACTAATATCATGGTGAGCTATTTTTCCTTCATAACTCAGGGGGATGGACTCAATTGGCGTGCTGCAGTCGTCGCTGTGCTATAGAATACGGCTGGAAAATTCAATTTTATTGACATTTTCGACTAATATCGTGGTGAGCCACCTTTCTTGCATAAATAAGAAGGAATAATTCTATTGGCGTGCTATATCCATTGCAGTGATACTGAATGTGGTTGGAAAATACAAATTTATTGACATTTTCGACTAATATCATGGTGAGCTATTTTTCTTTCATAAATAAGGAGGAAGGATTCAATTGGCGTGCTATAGCCGTCGCAATGCTATAGAATATGGATGGAAAATTCAATTTTGTTTACATTTTCGACTAATATCGTGGTGAGCTATCTTTCTTGCATAAAAAAGGAGGAAAGATACTATTGGCAAGCTGTAGCCATTGCAATGCTTTAGAATCAGGCTGAAAAACTCAATTATATTGACATTTCCGGCTAGTTTTGTGGTGAGCTAACTTTTTTGCATAAATAAGGAGGAAGGATAATATTGGCGTGCTATAGCCATTGCATTGATATAGAATGTGTTTGGGAAATTCAAATTTATTGACATTTTCGTCTAACATCGTAGTGAGCTAACTTTCTTGCATATACAAGGAGCAAAGATACAATTCACTTGCTATAGCCGTCGCAATGCTATAGAATCTGGCTGGAAAGTTCAATTTTATTGACATTTTCGACTAATATTGTGGTGAGTTATCTTGCTTCCATAAATAAGGAGCAAAGATGCTGTTGGCGTGCTATAGCCATTGCAGTGATACTGAATGTGGTTGGAAAATACAAATTGATTGACATTTTCGACTAATATCATGGTGTGCTACCTTTCCTTCATTAATAAGGAGGAAGGCTTCAATTGGAGTGGTATAGCCGTCGCAGTGCTACAGAATATGGCTGGAATACTCAATTTCATTGACATTTTCGACTAATATCGTGGTGAGCTAACTTTCTTGCATGAATAAGGAGGAAAGATA
>NW_016985721.1:0-1157 GCF_001483705.2 Eufriesea mexicana | reverse complement strand
TTGGTCGGGTTTGGATAGGATAGCTTTGACTTTTGTGCTATACACTGCTCTACCGATATTTCCAGCGCTCTACTGTGCTCTAATATGCTCTGCTTGGCTATGGGGAGGCCAGATGTGCTGGACTCGGTTCGTTCTGGATATATATGTTGCGTTTGGCTATGTTACGTTTGGGTAGGTTAGGATAGGGTAGCTGATACTCTTGTGCTATACACTGCTATCTGATGGATGTCTCCGATCTAGTTCCGATCTACTTTGCTCTAACGTGTTCTGCCTTGCTCTGGGTAGATCAGCAACGGTTGCATAGGCATTTTAGGTTTTGTCTGGTTACGTTCGGTTGAGTAAGATTAAGTTCGGTTTTGGTAGGATGGCTTTGACATTTGCGCTATACGCCGCTATCCTGTCTATACCTGGGCTCTGCGTTGCTCTACTATCATCCGCTTGCTTCCGGGGAGGCTTGCAATTGTGGTCGTGGTACGTTTAGTTGAAGTATGCTACGATATGTTAGTTATGGTTTGGTTAAGTTTGGATAGGGTAGTTTTGACTTATGTGCTATACACTACTATTCGGTGGATTTCCGTGCTCTATTGTGCTCGAATATTCTCTGCTTAGAGGTGCGGAGTCCAACATTTGCGGCCGCGGCGTGTTAGATTTTGTTAGGCTGCATTTAGTTGAGGTATGTTTGGATAGGTCAGGAGAGGATAGTTATGTCCTTTGCCCTTTACGCAGCTTTTCGGTGAATTTCTGCATTCTACTCTGATCTAATATTCCCTGCTTAGCTCTGGGATTTCCAGAAATGGTGGTAGCTGTGCGTCAGGAAGTGTTATGTTACGTTTAGTTAGGTCATGCTTGTTTGCGTTATATTATGATATATCTGACTTCCGTGCTAAAACTGTCCTTCTGCGGACCTCCGTGATATACTCCGCCCCTATATGCCCTGCTTGGCGATCCAAAGTCCAGAAATACTTGTATAGGCGCGTTAGGTTGGAACTGGTTACGTTTGGTTACGTTAGGTTAGGTCATGCTACGTTAGGATATCTTCCACTTATCTGCTTTACATTTCAATGCGCCGGATTTTTGCACTCTGATGCGCTCTCGTATATTCTGCTTGGATCTGGTGAGCTCAGTAACAGTGGCCTAGTCACGCTAGTTTGGGCTAG
>NW_016985720.1:0-536 GCF_001483705.2 Eufriesea mexicana | reverse complement strand
GTTTCGCTTCTTTAGGTTAGGAGGGAATGGTTTTGACTTTAGTGCTATAGTCTGCTGTTGGGTGGATTTCTTCGCCCTAAAGTGACCTAATATTTTCAGCTTGGCCCTGACAAGTCGAGCAAGAGTGGTATCGGCACGTTATTTCAGGCTACGTTCGGTTAGTTTGGGTTAGGCTACGTTTGGAAGCAATATCTCGAACTTTTGTGCTGTGTACTGCTATTCGGTGGATTTCTGCGCACTGCTGTCCTATAGTATGTCCTGCTTGGTTCTGGGGATGGCAGTAATATTGGTCTCGGCACGTTAGTTAGAGCTAGGCTATGTTTGGCTATATTACGTTTGCTTGGGTCAGGCTTGGGTAGCTTCGCTTTTTCGGAGATACACTGCGTTTCTATGGATATATGCGTTCTACTCTCCACTAGTGTGTGCTAATTGGCCCCGCGGACGCCCGTCATAGTGGTCGCGGCTGGTTAGGCTGAGTTATGCTAAGTTCGGTTATGTTATGGTTGGTTCGGTTAGGAGAAGGTAGCTTTGACTTT
>NW_016985719.1:0-498 GCF_001483705.2 Eufriesea mexicana | reverse complement strand
AGGATATCTTTGACTTTTCCGCTTTACACTGCAATGCGGCGGACTTCTCCGCTCGACTGTGCTCTAGCATATTCTGGTTGGCTTTGTGGAAGTCAGCAATAGTGGTGCAGGGCGGTTAGGTGGGGTTACGATACGTTCAGTTATGTTACGTTTGGTTAGGTTAGGAGAGGATGGCTTTGACTTTTGTGCTGTACACTGCAATTCAGTGATCTTCTGAGCTCCACTGTGATCTGATATGTTCAGCTTGGCTCTGGGAAAGGCAGCAATATTGGTCTCGGCACACTATGCTGAGTTAGGATACGTTCGCCTGGGTTTTCTTAGGCCAGGTGGGGTTACGTTATCTACACTTTTGTGCTTTACACTGCAACGCCGTGGATTTCGGGGATCTACTGTGCTCTGGCGTAATCTGCTTGGCAAAGGGGAGGTCAGCAGTAATGGCTTAGGACGGTTAGGTGGAGGTAGGCTACGTTTGTCTATGTTAAGGTTGGAACGGTTAGG
>NW_016985718.1:0-619 GCF_001483705.2 Eufriesea mexicana | reverse complement strand
GTGAGTTAGCTTTCTGGCATAATTATGGAGGAAGGATTCTCTTGGCGTGCTATAGGCATTGCAGTGCTATAGAATCTTCCTGGAAAATACAATTTTATTGACAGTTTCGACTAATATCGTGGTCAGTTAACTTTCTCGCATTACTAAGGAGGAAAGGTTCTATTGGCGTGCCATAGGCACTGCAATGCTATACAATCTTCCTGGAAAATACAATTTTATTGACACTATCGACTAATACCGTGGTGAGCTATCTTCCTTGCATACGCGAGGAGTAGAGATCCTTTTGGTGTCGTGGTGAGCTATCTTCCTTGCATACGCGAGGAGTAGAGATCCTTTTGGTGTGCTATAACCATTGAAATCCAGCAAAATCTGGATGGAAAATTCAATTTTATTGACATTTTTGGCTTACATCGTGGTGAAATGACTTTCTTGCATAAATAAGGCGGAAAGATGCTATTGACGTGCTATAGCCATTGCATTGCTACAGTATCTGGCTGGAAAATTCAATTCCATTGACATTTTCGACTAATATTGTGGCTACCTAATTTTCCTGCGTAAATAAGGAGGAAAGATACTATTGGCTTGCTATAGCCATTGCAATGGTATAGAAAGTGGTTGG
>NW_016985717.1:0-547 GCF_001483705.2 Eufriesea mexicana | reverse complement strand
AATTTTACTGACATTTTCGACTAATATCTTTGTGAGCTAACTTCCTTGCATAGGTAAGGAGGATAGATCTTTTTAGCGTGCGATAGCCATCGCAATGCTATAGAATCTGGAAGGGAATTTCAATTCTATTGACATTGTCCACTAATATCGTGGTGAGCTTACTTTCGTGCATAAATAAGGAGGAAAGGTTCTATTGGTATGCTATAGCCATTGCAGTCATGTAGAATTAGGTTGGAAAATACAATTTTATTGACATTTTCGACTAATATCGTGTCTAATATCGTGGTGAGCTAACTTTCTTGACTAAATAAGCAGGAAATATTCTATTGGCGTGCTATTGCCATTGCAACGCTATGGAGTTTGTATGGCAAATACAGTTTTAATGACATTTTCGACTGATGCCGTTGTGAGCTAACCTTCTTGCATAAATAAGGAGAAGAGAGTCTGTTGGCGTGCAATAGGCATTGCAGTGCTACAGAATGTTGCTGGAAAATACAATTTTGATGGCATTTTCAACTAATACCATGGTGAGCAATCTTCCTTGCAT
>NW_016985716.1:0-514 GCF_001483705.2 Eufriesea mexicana | reverse complement strand
TTTTCAGCTTGGCTATGGGAAGGCCAGCAATGGTGGTCCCGGCACGTTATGTTGAGTCAGGTTGCGTCCTGCTAGGCTGGATTTGGCTAAGTTACGTTAAGATAGCTTTAGCACTTGTGCTCTACACTGCTTTTCGGTGGATTCCTGCCATCGACTGTGCTCTAGTACATCCTGCTTGGCTCTGGGTGGGCAACATATGTGTTCTCGGTACTTTAATTTGTGCCAGGAAATGCTTGGTTATGTTCTGTTCGTTTGGGTTTAGCTTGGGTAGCTTTGACCTTTCAGATGTGCACTGCGATTATCAGGATTTCGGCGTCCTGCTCTCCACTAGCGTATTCCGCTCGCCCCTGGGGAGGCCAGCAATAATGGTCACGGCACGATTGCTTGAGCCAGATTACGTTCGTTTATGCTACGTTTGGCTTGGTTAGGGCAGGATAGCTTAGGCCTTAGCGCCATTGCCTGCTATTAGGTGAATTTCTGCGCCATACCATGCACTAATATTTTCAGCCTGGCT
>NW_016985715.1:0-1145 GCF_001483705.2 Eufriesea mexicana | reverse complement strand
CAATAGTCGAAGTCACCCTATCCCAACACAACCATACGTAACTTAACCGAACGTAGCTTAACTCAACCTAACGCGTAGGCACCTCTGTTGCTAGCCTCCACAGAGCCAAGCCGGACATACTAGCACAGCATAAAGCGCAGAAATCCACCGGAAAGCAGTGTACACCTCGTAAGTCAAAGCTGCCCATACCTAGCCCAGACTAACGTAACATAGCTAAACGTAGCATAGCTCAACATAAGGTGCGGAGACTCGTATTGCTGCTGTCCCCAGAGCCAAGCAGAGTACATTAGAGCGCAGTAGAGGCCAGGAATCCACCGAGTAGCTGTGTATAGCACAAAAGTCGAAGCTTTCCTGTCCATCCTAACCAACTGTAGCCCTACCAAACGTAACCAAGATCAACCGAACGTGACGCCACCACTATTGCTGGCATAACTAGAACAGAGCAGAATATATTTGAGGAGAGTAGGGTGCAGAAAGCCAAAGAATCGCAGCGTATTGCAGAATGGTCGAAGGTATCCAAACCTAACCTGTATAGCAGAATGGTCGAAGGTATCCAAACCTAACCTAAACTAAATAACTTAACTTAACGTAGCCACAGCCAACCTATAGTGCCGCAAACGCTATTGCTAGCATGCGCAGGGTCTAGCTGGTTAGAGCATAGCACTGTTGACTACTGGTTTGAACCGAATTGCAGTGTAAGGCACGAAAGTCAAAGCCACTCTAGCTTCACCTAAGCAAACGTAACATAACCAAACGTAATGTAACACAACCTGTGCTGCCACGACAACTATGGCTGGCCTCACGAGAACCAAGCAGAGCATAGCACAAAAATGCGGAACCCCGAAATCGCCGAAAATGCAGTGCATAGCCCAAAAGTCATAGCTACTATATCCGGACGTGACCAAACGTAACGTAACTGTTCCTAACGCGTCGAGACCACAACAGCTGCCCTCCTGAGGCAAGCGGAACATATTAGAGGAGAGTAGGGCGCAGAAATCCACCGAATGTCAGTGGATAGCGCAAAAGTGAAAGCTATAATGGTCTAACCCATCCAAACGTAACACAACCCTACGTAACATAACAAAACATAACGCGACCAGACTACTATTGCTGGCCTCCCCAGGGCCAAGCAGAGCATATGAGAA
>NW_016985714.1:0-885 GCF_001483705.2 Eufriesea mexicana | reverse complement strand
CGTGGTGAGCTGACTTTCTCGCATAAATAAGGAGAAAGGAATCTGTTGGGGTGCTATAGACATTGTAATGCTACAGAATCTTGCTGGAAAATTCAATTTTTCTGCCATTTTCGAATGATATCGTTGTGAGCTGTCTTCCTTGCATAGGTAAAGAGGAAAGATACTTTTGCCGTGCTATAGCCATCGCCATGCTGTAGAATCTGCATGGAATGTTCAATTTTATTGACATTTTCGACTATCATCGTGGGAAGCAAACTTTCTTCCATAAATAAGGTGGAAAGATTCTATTGGCGCGCTATAGCCATTGCAGTCCTGCAGAGTCTGGCAGGAAAGTACAATTTTATTGACATTTTCGACTAATATCGTGGTGAGCTAACCTTATTGCGTAAACAAGGGTGAAAGATTCAGTTGGCGTGCTATAGCCGTCGCAATGCTATAGAATGTGGCTGGAGAGTTCAATTTTGTTGACATCTTCGACTAATATCGCTGAGAGTTATCTATCAAACATAAACAAGGAGGAAAGATCCTATTGGCGAGAAATAGGTATTGCAAATTTATAGAATCTTCCAGGAAAATTCAATTTTATTGACATTTTCGTCTAATATCGCGGTGAGCTAACTTTCTTACATAAATAAGAAGGAATGATCCTATTGCCGTGCTATAGCCCTTGCAATGCTTTAGAATCTGGCTGGAAAGTTCAATTATATTGACAGTTTCGACTAATGTCGAGGTGAGCTAACTTCCTTTCATAAACAAGGAGGAAAGATCCTATTGGCGAGCAACGGGTATTGCAAAGAAATAGAATCTTCCAGGAAAATTCAGTTTTACCGACATTTTCGACTAATATCGTGGTGAGCCGCCCTTCTTGCATAAATAAGGAGGAAT
>NW_016985713.1:0-585 GCF_001483705.2 Eufriesea mexicana | reverse complement strand
ACCTAAACTAGCCCAGCGAAACGTCACCTAACACAAACCAACGTCCCGAGACCACTACTGCTGATCTGCGCAGAGAAAAGCAGAACGCATTAGCTCACAGTAGAGCGCAGATTGAAGTCAACAGCGTAGCGGTATACAGCACGAAAGCGGAAGATTTCCTAACCTAACATGTCCTATCATAACCTAACCGAACTCAGACTGACACAGCATAAAGTGCCGTGACTACCATTGCTGGCCTGCGCAGAGCCAATAAGAGAATATCCGAGCAATTTAGAGTACAGGGTTCCACCGAATGGCGGTGCATAGCACAAAAGGCGAAACTATCCTATCCTAACGTAGTCCAAGCTAAAATAACCGTACGTAATACGCCTGAACCAAGCGTGCCTAGGCCACTATCGCTGGCCTTCCCAGAACCAAGCGGAGTATACTAGAGCACAGTAGAGCGCAGAAACGCACCCGATAACCGTGCATACCTCAAAATTCAGAGTGATCCTAACCAAGCCAGGCCTTACCTAAACAAAACGAACGTAGAATAACCATACCTGTCGTGTCACGGCCGCTACTGCTGCTCTGCCCCGATTCGAG
>NW_016985712.1:0-1107 GCF_001483705.2 Eufriesea mexicana | reverse complement strand
ACGATATTAGTCGAAAATGTCAATAAAATCGTATTTTGCAGGCAGATTCTATAGAATTGCAATAGCTATATCTTGCCTATAGTATATTTCCTCCTTCTTTACACAAGTGGGTTTGCTCACCACGATATTATTCGAAAGTGTCAATAGGATTGAATTTTCAAGCCAGGTTCCATAGCATTGCAGTGGCTATAGCCAGCCAATATAGTCTTTCCTACTTATTTATGCATGAAAGATATCTCACCACGATATTAGTCGAAAATGTCAATAAAATTGTACTTTCCCGCAAGTTTCTATAACATTGCAATGGCTGTGGCACGCCAATACAATTCTTCCTCGTTATTTATGCAAGAAAGTTAGCTCACCACGATATTAGTAGAATCTGGCAATAAAATTGAATTTTCCAGCCAGATGATATAGCATTACAATGGCTATAGCTCGCCAATAGAATATTTCAATACTACTTATGCAAGACTGTCATTTCACCACGATATTAGTTGAAGAAGTCAATAAAAATGTATTCTCCAGCCAGATCCTATAGGATTGCAATGGCTGTAGCACTCCACTAGAGTCTCCCCTCCTTATTTATGCAAGAAAGTTAGCCCACCGCGATATAAGTCGAAAATGTCAATGAAATTGAATTTTCCATACAGATTCTATAGCATTGCAATGGCTATATCACGCCAATAGAAACTTCCCTCCTTATTTATGCAAGAAAGTTAGCCCACCGCGATATAAGACGAAAATGTCAATGAAATTGAATTTTCCATACAGATTCTATAGCATTGCAATGGCTATATCACGCCAATAGAAACTTCCCTCCTTATTTATGCAAGAAAGTTAGCCCACCGCGATATAAGACGAAAATGTCAATGAAATTGAATTTTCCATACAGATTCTATAGCATTGCAATGGCTATAGTCCGCCAATAGAGCCTTTCCTCCTTATTTATGCATGAAATTTATCTCACCGCGATATTAGTCGAAAATGTCAATAAAATTCAATTTTCCAGACAGATTCTATAGCATTGCAATAGCTACAGCACTCCAGTAGTATCTTTCCTCCATATTTATGAAAGAAAGGTAGCTCACCACGATATTAGTCGAAAAT
>NW_016985711.1:0-277 GCF_001483705.2 Eufriesea mexicana | reverse complement strand
ATAACCTGTTATAGCTTGGTGAATATTTCGCCTATCGCCTCCAATTAGATGGCAATTACAGCCGTCTACTTGCCAAAGAATAGGTTTATTCAAAATCTATAATCTGTAGTAGCTTGGTGAATAGATCGACAAACGCCTTCAATCCAATATCAAGAACAGCCGTCTACTTGTCAGAGAATAAGCCTGTACAAAGTCTATTTCCTGATATAGCTTGGTGAATAGATCGCCTTACGCATTGAATCCAATGGCAGTTACAGCCACCTACTTGCCAGAGCAT
>NW_016985710.1:1262-1989 GCF_001483705.2 Eufriesea mexicana | reverse complement strand
GCGCCAAGCAGAGAAAATTGCAGCACAGTAGGGCACAGAAAATCACCGAATAGGAGTGTAAAGAACAAAAGTGAAAGCTATCATGACCAAACAATGCCTAACCCTACCTAACCGTACGAAACATGACGCAAGATAACGTGCCGAGGCCACTGTTGCTGGCCTTCCCAGAGTCAAGCTGAAAACTACAAAGCACTGCAGGGAGCAGAAATCCTCCTAATAGCAGGGTAAAGCACTAAATTCAAAGCCGTCCTCTCCTAACCAAATCAACCGTAACATAACCAAAGACAACGCAACTCAGCATAACATGCCGCGACCTCTATTGCTGGCCACCCCAGGGCCAAGCAGAACATATGAGTATAGAGCAGAACGCAGAAATACATAGAATCGCAGTGTTTACCTGAATAGTAGAAGCTACCCAAGCCAAATCCAAACCAACACAACAAACTCTAATATAGCCTGGCTTATCCTAACGTCCCGAGACCGTAATTGATGCCCTCCCAGAGCCAAGCAGGATATACTAGAGCACAGTAGATCGCAGAAATCCGCCGTATAGCAGTGTATAGCTCAAAATATCAAACCATTCCTTCCTAACCTAACAAATCTTAAATTAAACAGAGGTCATGTATCTCAAGGTAACTTGCAGCGGCCGCTGTTGATGGGCTCCCCAGATACGAGCAGAGTATAGTAGAGCACGATGGAGCGCAGAATTCCACTTAATAACAGTTTA
>NW_016985710.1:0-282 GCF_001483705.2 Eufriesea mexicana | reverse complement strand
TCCCGAGAGTCGTACAAAGCATAGTATATCAATGAAGAGCGCAGAAATCCACCGAAGAGCAGTGTATAGCACAAACGTTTGAGCTGTCCTATCCTAACCAAACCAAACATAACATAACCAAACGCAACATATCTCAGCCTAACGTGCTGAAACTACTATTGCTAGCCTCCGCGGAGTCTATCAGAATATATTAGAGGGGATTAGAGCTCAGATATCCATAGAACCGCATCGCATAGCACGAAATTCGAAGATATCCTAACCTAACACCAGCAAACCTAACCG
>NW_016985709.1:0-496 GCF_001483705.2 Eufriesea mexicana | reverse complement strand
CTTCCATACATACATACATCCATACATGCATACATCCAAACATCCATACATCCATACATCCATTGACACATACATCGATCCATCCATACATCCATACAACCATGGATACATCCATTCGTACATCCATACATACATCCACACATCCACCCATCCATACATACATCCACTCATACATCCTGCCATCCATACATCCCGACATATATAGATCCATACATCTATACATCCGTACATCCATACATACATCCATACATCCATTGACACATACATCGATCCATCCATACATCCATTGACACATACATCGATCCATCCATACATCCATATATCCATACATCGATACATACATCTATACACACATCCGTACATACATCCATCCATACAGCCATCCATAAATACATTCATCCACACATCCATACAACCATACATCCAGGCATCCATCCATACATACTACCATCCATCCATACCTCTATCCATCCATACATCCGCTCATACATACATC
>NW_016985708.1:0-532 GCF_001483705.2 Eufriesea mexicana | reverse complement strand
AGCAACCCTCTCCCAAGGTGACCATACGTAACAAAACCGAAGGTAGCTGAACCCAAACTTATGCGCCGAGACCATTACTGCTTGCCTCTCCAAAGCAAAGCAGAGTATGCCAGAGTTCGGTAGAACCCATTGCAGATATCAACTGAAGAGCAGTGTATACCACGTATGCCGAAACAAACCAACCCTAACTTAGATTAACGTAACATAACCGAACATAACACAACCCATCCTGACGTACCGAGAACACTGTTCCTGGCCTCACGAGATCCAAGCAGAGTATAGTAGAGCAATGAAGAGCGCTGGAATCCGCCGAATGGCAGTGTATAACACAAAAGTCAAAGATACGCCATCTTATCCTAACCAAACGTAACATATCCAAACCAACCTAACTCAATCTAACGTGTCTACAACAACATTACTGACCTCCTCGGAGACATGCGGAATATGCCGGGGCAAGGAAGAGGGCAGAAATCTGCCTCATTGATGTTTAAAGCAGAAGAGTAGGAGATGTGCTAACCCAACCGGTCCTAAC
>NW_016985707.1:0-844 GCF_001483705.2 Eufriesea mexicana | reverse complement strand
AAATTGGTCACAACGTAAATTTATATTACAAGTGGAAAAATTACATAATTATAAGCTATTACTGGTATATATAACGTATTTGCGTGAAAATGTATCTATAATTAGCAAAAAGTAGATAAATTACTAGATTTATTGTTAATAACAAATATTTTTCAACCTATGTTAGCGATAAAAGTAAAAAAGGATAATAAATTATTAGCTACTAATTAAAGAAACAATGTATTTGTATTAAAATGTATTCGCAACTTACAAAAAGCTAATAAATTAATAAATTTATTGTTAATAGCAAATTAAAATTGTTGATAACAACTAGCTTGTAACGTATATTAACGATAAAATCAAAAAAGTTAAAAAATTATCAGCTACTACCTAAACAAACAACGTAATTGCGATAAAATATATTCATAACTTACAAAAAATTAATAAATTACTACATTTATTGTTAATAACAAATATTTTGCAATGTACCTTAACAGTAAATGTAAAAGGAATTAATAAATTATTAGCCACTACTTAAACAAGCAACGTATTTGTGTTAGAATATATTCGGAACTTACAAAAAGCTTATAAATGAATAAATTTATTGTTAATAACAAATTAAAATCATTGATAACAAATAGTTTGCAAAGTATATTAACGATAGAAGTCAAAAAAGTTAATAAATTATTAGTTATTCTAGTGAAAAAGTAACTTTTAAAAGAATCGGTAAGGTTCGGAAATTTTCGCCGATATTCGGCCGGCCGCCGCTATATAAGGGGCCCGCGAGCAGGCTCGAGTCAGTTCTCGCTTGGACTTCGGAAGGTCCGCGTTAATATTTTTTCTTTTTGTTTCAGGTTTTAATTCT
>NW_016985706.1:0-621 GCF_001483705.2 Eufriesea mexicana | reverse complement strand
TCAACTGTGGTCTCCGCTCGTTAGGTCGAGTTAGTTTAGGTTCTGCTTGGCTAGGTTGGTTTATGTTTGGTTAGGGTAGCTGTGACTTTTGTGCTTTACGCTTCCATTCGGTCGATATCTGCGCTCTGCGTTACTCTGTGCCTATCTGCCGGGAGGCCAGCAGAAGTGGTTGCAGCACGCCTGCTTGGGTTATGTTTCGATTGGTCTGGTTAGGGTATGTTAGTTACGGCCAGGAGGGCTTTGACGTTTGCTGCATGCACTTCTGTTCGGTGGACTCCTGCGCTCCACTGTGCCCTAACATATTATGCTTTGCTTTGGAGAGGCCAGCAATAGCGCTCTCGGCACTTCAGGCTGAGTTCGCTTGCGTTGGTTATGATTCGTTTGGTCATTTTAGTACAGGGTGGCTTTGACTTTTATGCTATATACTGTTATTTGGTGGATTTCTGCGCTCTACTGCGCTGTACTATGCTCTGCTTGGCCCTATGTGTCCAGCAATATTGGTGGTGGCACGTTATGCTTAATTAGGCTATGTTTGGTTAGGTACTGTTTATTTAGTTAAGGCACGGGTGGCTTAGACTTTTCTAGTATACAGTGCGGTTCTATGGATTTCTGTAGTCTACT
>NW_016985705.1:0-797 GCF_001483705.2 Eufriesea mexicana | reverse complement strand
CAGTTTAATTTCAGCAGCAATTCTAGAATGATTAATGTATTGTGCGGTCATGGCTAGAGATATTTAAAGTTGACAGTACGGTACCTAGTACATCCATGAAAAGCGCGCCTTAGCCGTAGAAAGAACCGTTTCCATGGGGATGTAGATCCTATTGCAACTCTAGAATGACGTAAGACAGATACGTTGCAGCTCAATATAATAGCTATTGCCATAACTGCACTTAGTGCTACAATCGTCCCGGCACTTCGGCCGTTGGATGAGTCTATTCTCAGATGATATAAATTCTATTGCAACTCTAGGATGGCAAAGGATTGACACAACATCGCTCGAGCGATTGACAATTGCCGAAAGAGTACAGAGTACATCCGCTCTCACAGAACTGTAGCCGCAGGAATTGTTTGTTCACGGATTATGTAAATTACAAGACAAGTCAACAAGAATCAGTGTATAGTACGGTAATGGCTACAGACATTTACAATTGGCAGGATGTCTCTTTGTACACACAGTGGCCGCTTCACAACCTGTTTATGGATGATTCTCCACACCATTGCAATTCTTGTATGGCAAAGATCTGGCCCACTATCGCTAGAGGCATTTACAATTTACGAAAGGGTAATGAGTACATCCGTCGTCCCAACTCCTTAGCTGTCCTACATAATAGCTCACGGATAATTCAATTTTTACAACAATTCAAGAATAATCGATTTGTGCTACGATTATGGCTAGAGATATTAATATCTGTATATAAAGGGCTTAGTGCAACAACCAATAAAGCGCTGCAGCCCTTCAAAAAACAT
>NW_016985704.1:0-1225 GCF_001483705.2 Eufriesea mexicana | reverse complement strand
AACCGAAGGAGCCGGGACCATAATTGCTGTCCTCCTCAAAGCCAGGCAGAACATACTAGAGCATAGTAGATCGCAGAAACCCACCGCATAGCAATGTATATCGCCAAAGTCAAAGATACCATGGCGAAACCTAACCCAGCTTAACGTAACCAAAGCTATCGTGCTGCCACCACAACTGCTGGCATCCCCAGAGGCAAGCAGGATATGATAGAGCGCATTAGAGTGCATATGTCCATAGAAAGGCAGTGCGAAGGACAAAAGTCAGAAATATCCTAACCTAACACAACGTAACCTAACCTAACCAAACGTAATATAACAAACCTAACGTGCCGCGACCAGTACGGCTGGCCTCCACAGAGTCAAGCAGAGCATAATAGGGAGAACAGAGCGCGGAAATCCAACGAAGGAGAACGTTTAACGCAAAGGTCAAAGCTATCCTCTCCTAGCCTAACCAATCGACACATACCCTAACGTAACCTAACGCAACCTAGCAAGGAGCGACCATTATCGCTGGCCTCCAACGAGTCGAGCCGAGTATAGCAGAGCACAGTAAAGCGCAGGTATCCACCGAATAGCAGCCTCCACCAGGAAAGTCGATGCTATCCGAGCATAACCCGAAGAGCATAACATAACCAAACGTAGCATAACTGAAACTGTCGTTCCGAGACCTCTACTTCTGGCATCCTCAGATCCAAGCAGAGCGTACTAGAGCAATCTAGAGAGCAGAAATCCAATGAATAGCGGTGTATAACACAAAAGTCAATGCTATCCTCTCCGAACCTAGCCAATCGTTAAAGAACCAAACGTAACCTAACTGAAACTATCGTGCAGCGAAGATTATTGCTGGCCTTCCCAGGGTCTGGCAGAGTATAGTTGAGCAACGTAGAGCGCAGAAATTCTCCGCAGAGCAGTGTATGGCACAAAAGTCAAAGTTATCCCGTCCTAACCTCTCCTAACGTAACACAACCGTACGTAACATAACTTAACCTTACGGGCGGAGACCACAATTGCATGCTTCCCTAGAGAAAAGCTGAATACACTAGAGCACAGTAGAGCGCAGAGCGCCACTATATATCAGTATATAGCACAAAAGCCTATTATATCCTAACCTAACTTGACATAACTGCACCAAACCAAAGATAGAACAGCTAAACCTAACGAGCCGAGATCTCTATTGCTGGCCTCCGCAGAACCAAGCAGAACATGTTAGAACACTGTGGAGCCG
>NW_016985703.1:0-593 GCF_001483705.2 Eufriesea mexicana | reverse complement strand
CGCCAATATAATCTACCCTCCTTATTCATGCAAAAAGATAGCTCACCACGGTATTAGTCGAAAATGTCAATAAAATTGGACTTTCCAGCCATATTCAACGGCATTGCAATGGCTATAGCACTCCAAAAGGACCCTTCCTCCTTACCAATGCAAGGAAGGTTGCTCACCACGGTATTAGTCGGAAACGTCAATAAAAATTAATTTTCCAGCAGATTCTATAGCATTGAAATATTGAAATAGTCATTGCACGCCAATTGTATCATTCCTTCTTATTTATGAAAGAAAGTTATCTCACCAGGATATAAGTCAAAAATGTCAATGAAAATGAATTTTCCAGCCAGATACTGCGGCATTGCAATGGCTATAGCACTCCAGAAGGAACTTTCCTCCTTATTTACGCGAGAAAGTTAACTCACCACGATATTAGTCGAAGATGTCAATAAAATTGAACCTTCCAGCCAGATTCTGCCAGCATTGCAATGGCTATATCACGCCAATAGAATCTACCCTCCTTATTTATGTAAAAAAGGTAGCTCACCACGATATTAGTCGAAACTGTCAACAAAATTGAACTTTCCAGACAGATTCCAGAG
>NW_016985702.1:0-499 GCF_001483705.2 Eufriesea mexicana | reverse complement strand
CCATCCATACATCCATACATCCGTGCATCCGTAAATTCGTACATCCATAAGTCCATATATCCACACATCCATACGTCCATACATGCATACATCCATACTTCCTTACAACCATACATTCATTTCATCCAAAAATCCATCCATCCACACTTCCATCCATCCATACATCCATCAATCCATACATCCGTACATATATACATCCATCCATTCATACATCCATACATGCAACCATACATACATCCATACCTTAATCCATCCATACATTCATTCTTCCGTACATCCATTCATACGCACTTCCGTCCATCCATACACCCATCCATCCATACGTACATCCATCCATACGTCCATCATTGCATACATCCATCCATCCATACACCCATCCTTCCATACATCCATCAATCCATAAAACCACCCATCCATACATCCATCTAACCATATTTCTATCCATCCATACATCCATCTATACATACATTCATACATCCACACATCCATACACCCGTAC
>NW_016985701.1:0-522 GCF_001483705.2 Eufriesea mexicana | reverse complement strand
AATACATCTACAGGTATTGAGTCAACTTAATAAAAGAGACGGGTATTGACTCAACTTTATCCCCGATTTGATCTTGTATTCATAAAATTGAAGTACAATATAAAGTAATAGAAAGAACATACCTTGTACCACAAAACCTCGAATAACTCTGTGAAATTTCGTTCCATTATATTATCCACATCATGAAATTCAGCAAAATTGCAGCACGTAATTGGTATATGTTTCCAGTAAAGCACACTAACATCTTCACCTATCCTGTAAAACGGAATATTGTATCAATTATTTTATTATAATTTTACTAACACTTTATAATAATATTCATAATTAAATTGGAATAATATATGTACAATTCTGAATCATATCACTCGTATGTGGACAATCCGGAATTTCTCGCAATATAACATTGCCAAAACGACAATCTACCAAAACTAAAAGTATAAGGAAAATTTCGTTAGAAAACCTATGAACCATAATAAATTAGATCCCTATCGAGAAGAACACGCAATGCTAGTTCGAATAATA
>NW_016985700.1:0-280 GCF_001483705.2 Eufriesea mexicana | reverse complement strand
GTCAAGTTACGTTCGGTTAGGTTTGGTTAGCCTAAGTTTGGCCAGGACAGCCATAACATTTACCCTGTACACTGCAATTCGGTAGACTTCCGCGATTTACTGTGCCCTAGTATGGCCTGCTTGACTCTGTGGAGGGCAACAAAAACGGTCTCGGCATGTTAGTGTAGAGTCATGTCACGTTTCGTTATGTTTCGATTGGGTTTGTTAGGAGAGGGTTGCTTTGCCTTTAGTGATATAGCCTGTTATCAGATGAATTCCTGCTCCCTACAGGGCTCTAATA
>NW_016985699.1:0-321 GCF_001483705.2 Eufriesea mexicana | reverse complement strand
GTTTGGTTAGGTTAGGCTAGGATAGCTTGGACTTTTGTCCCATACACTGCTATTTCGCGTATTCCTGCACTCTACATTTCTCTACTATGCTCTGCTCGACTGTGAGTTTGCCAGAAAAAGTGGGCGTGACGAGATGGTTTGTGTTATGTTACGTTTGGGAAGGCAAGTTTGGGCTATGTCTGGTCAAGATGGCTTTGCCTTTTGCGGTATAAATTGGTATTAGACGGATTTCTGCGCTCCGCAGCGCTCTGGCATACCCTGCTTTGCTTTTTCGGAGGCCAGCAATAGTGGCCTCGTCACGCTAGGTTGAAATATGTTACG
>NW_016985698.1:0-1038 GCF_001483705.2 Eufriesea mexicana | reverse complement strand
TACAAAACCTATCGCTCATGTAAGTATTAATTATTAAATTAAACATTATATAAGAATGTTGCCTATAATTCCAAATTTGCTGTGCAGCTATAAATGATCATAAATTAATTACAAAAACTTAGAAATTCATTAATTTTCTACTGCCAAATTGATTTATTAAGATGTTACATTTTTATGGTCTATTAAAATGAAAAATTGTACTGCCTGCGCCATCTATGATTTGTGACCCGAAGCTCCAAAAGTAATAGGAATATAGAATAGACGAGGAGGTATTCGAATGACTCGTCACGTGACAAACAAGGACAGAGAGGGGATAGAAAAGGATAGAAGGGTTCCGACAGTGAAAAATTATTAATTACTCAGTTTCTGTAATTAATTTATGAACTTTTATAATTTCATTGAAAAGCTGTAACTTCAAGCAACATTCTTATATAATATTCGTAAGGAATTGAACTCTACATTGTTAGTTATAAATTTTTGTTTTATGGCTTCTATGATTTCGTAGTTATGATTTCGTAGCGTCGACCATCACGATCTTCCGTGAAAATATTTAATACTCAACGAAACTAGAAGCAAAATGTGATCAAAAGTTATATGAGAAGATTCGCAAGAACATTACCTTTATAATGAGTGCATAAAGTTTCATAAATTAATTGCGTAAAACAGTAATTAATGAAAAACCAATGGCGTCTTCGACAATCTTCGACAACAATTCAAACACTGCGCAGAACAATTATTAATAATTAATTAATTAGGGACAAATTTAAATTAAAAAATATATTGGAAAGTTCTCGAAGGATCCGGCTTTACGATGCAATTATAAAAGTTCATAAATTAATCGCAGGAATTGAGCAATTTGTTAATTTTCTAGTACCGAATGAAAATTCAAACGACAATAACGGCTCAAAGTTCCAGTTCAATATCACAGATGGCGCTGAACAAAGACGCTTGAATTTGAATCGGTTACTAACTTTGATTATGTGCTTCTGATACATGCTATTATTGGACGGTAATTGAGTGATGGATATTTTCGACCGC
>NW_016985697.1:0-286 GCF_001483705.2 Eufriesea mexicana | reverse complement strand
TGCGCTCTACGTTGCTCTACTATACCCTGCGCGACACTGATATGGCCAGCAATGGTGGTCGTGACACGGAAGATTGAGATATGTTACGTTCGGCCATTTCGAGTTCGGTTACGGTAGGGGAGGACAGCTCTTACTTTTGTGATATACTCTGCTATTCGGCGGACTTCTATACTCTACTGTGGTCTAATACGCCCTGCTTGTCTCTGAGGAGGCCAGCAACAGCGGCCTCGGCACGTTAGGTCGAGTTAGATTACGTTTGTTCGGGTCAGGCTACCTTGAATTAGCT
>NW_016985696.1:0-1564 GCF_001483705.2 Eufriesea mexicana | reverse complement strand
TAGCAGGGCTTACTAGAGGAGAGTAGAGAGCAGAAATCCATAGAATCGCAGTGTATAGCAGAGAGGTCAAAGCTACAGGAACCAAGCCCAAACTAATATAACCTACACAGAACGTAGCTTAACCCGGTATAACGTGCCACGACCACTATTCCTGGCCTCCCGGGATCCACGCCGAAGATAATAGAACACAGTACAGCGCAGAAATCCACCGAACAGCCGTGTGCAGCACGAAAGTCAAAGCTATAATTTCCTAACATAAGCAAGCTTTACGTAACCAAACGTAACATGACTCAATCTAACGTGATGAGGCCTGTATTGCTGCCCTCCACAGAGCCAAGTACAACATATTGGAGCAGAGTAGAAGGCAGATTTCCATCGTATCGCATTGTATAGCACAAAAGTGAAAACTACCCTATCCTAAGCTTACCAAACGAAACAATACTGAACGTAAACGAACTCAACCTAACGTGCAGAGGGCACACTTGCTAGCCTCCCAAGAGCCAAACGGAATACAGTAGAGGAGAGCCGCGCTCAGAAACTCATAGAATCGCAGTGTATAGCAGAAAGGTCAATGATACCGAAACCTAACCCTAACAAACAGAAACACACCGAATAGCGGTGTATAGCATAAATAGCTATCATATCCTAACATATCCAATCGTAACGTCACCAAACGTAGCCTAGCAGAACCTATCATGCCACGAACACTGTTGCTGGCTACCTCAGGGACGAGCACAGTATGGTAGAGCGCAGCAGAGCGCAGAAAGCCAGCAAACAGCAATGTACAGCACAAAAGTCATGCATACCCTGACCTACCAATGCCTAACCTAGCCTAACCAAACGTAGAATAGCAAAAATCAATGTGTCGAAACCACTATTGCTGTCTTCCCCAGAGACAAGTAGTATATGGTAGGGCACATTAGAGAACACGTGTCTATTGAAAATCAGTGTTGAGCACATAAATCAGAGATATCCTGACCTAACCCAACACAACCTAACCTTACCAAACGCAATATAACATAACCGTACGTACCTCGGCCACTATTGCTGTACACCAAAGGGACAAGTTGAACAGGATAGAGCAGAGTAGAGGGCAGAAATCCATAGAATCGCTGTGTACGGCAGAATTTTCGAAGCTAACTAATTACTACCGAAGCAAACGTAACCTAACCAAACCTACCCTTTCTCAAACTAACGTGCCGAAACCACAATTGTTGGCTTCCCCAAAGAAAAGCAGATCATACCAGAGCACAGTAGAGCATAGAATTCCACCGAAAAACAGTGTACACCACGAAAGTCGGATATATTCGTAACTGTCCCAAGCACACTTAACGTAATCAAACATAGCATAACTAAACCTATCGTGACGAGACATATATTGCGGTCCTCCTCAGAGCCAAGCAGAAAACGTTAGAGGAGAGCAGAGCGCTGAAATCAACAGAATCGTAGTGTATGGCACAAATGTCAAAGCTGCCCGTCCCTAACCTTACAAAACGTAACTTAACCGAACGTAACTGGAATCAACCTGACGCCCGAGGGCACACTTGCTGGCCTCCCCAGAGCG
>NW_016985695.1:0-483 GCF_001483705.2 Eufriesea mexicana | reverse complement strand
TTATCTTTGCGCTGTAGGGACTGCTGATAATAAATGTTCTATCCACTTTCGTAAACATGGCTTCCCTCTATCAGAATCAATGTGTTTTTTTCGAATCGGAGTGCTCGTTCTCGAAGAATAGTGCCGGAAGTGCGGGGTAAGTGCGGGAGTGTGTGACAGGCCACTGCGTTGTTTCCCGTCGGCTCCTATCTTTGCAATATACGGACCGCTGATAAGAAATTTTCTATCCACTTTCGTAAAAGAGGCTTTCCTCTATCAGAATCAATGTGTTTTTTTCGAATCGGAGTGCTCGTTCTCGAGAAATAGTGCCGGAAGTGCGGGAGTGTGTGACAGGCCACTGCGTTGTTTCCCGTCGGCTCCTATCTTTGCAATATAGGGCCCGCTGATAAGAAATTTTCTATCTACTTTCGTAAAAGAGTATTTCCTCTATCAGAATCAATGTGTTTTTTTCGAATCGGAGTGCTCGTTCTCGAAAAATAGTGC
>NW_016985694.1:0-321 GCF_001483705.2 Eufriesea mexicana | reverse complement strand
TGTATGTATGGATGTGTGTATGGGAGTATGTATGGATGTGTGGATGTATGGAAGTACGAACGTATGGATGTACGGATGTATTTATGTATAGATGTATATATGTATGGATGTATGGATGTATGGATCTATGGATGTGTGTGTGGATAAACGGTTGGGAGGATGGACGGAAGAATGAATGAATGGATGGGTAAATGAACGGATGCGTGTATGCGTGGACGGCTGTATGGATGAATGGATGGATGGATGGATGTATGGATCGATGGATGTATGGATGTATGTATGGATGTTTGTATGGTTGTATGTATGGATGTATGCATGGAT
>NW_016985693.1:0-665 GCF_001483705.2 Eufriesea mexicana | reverse complement strand
GCATCTGTACTCATTATTTATGCAAGAAAGTTAGCTCACCGCTATATTAGTCGAAAATGTGAACGAAATTGAATTTTCCAGCAAGATTCTGTAGCATTGCAATGCCTATATCACGCCAACAGAACATTTTCTTCTTATTTATGCAAGAAAGTCAGCTTACCGCGATATTAGTCGTAAATGTCAATCAAATTGAATCTTCCAGCCAGACACTATGGCAATGCAATGGCTATAGCACGCCAATAGAATCTACCATCCTCAATTATGCAAAAAAGATAGCTCCCAACGATATTAGTCGAAACTGTCAATATAATTGAACTTTCCAGGTTGATTCTATAGAATTGCAAAGGCTATAGTACGCCAATAGTATCATTCCGCCTTTTTACGTAAGAGAGATTGCTCACCACGATTGTAGTGGAAAATGTCAACAAAATTGTATTTTCCAGACAGAATCTATATCATTGCAATGGCTATAGTACCCAAAAAGCATCTATCATATCTATATCATTGCAATGGCTATAGTACCCAAAAAGCATCAATCATCCCTACGTACGCAAGGAAGTAAGCTCACCACGATATTAGTCGAAAGTGTCAACAAAATTGACCTTTCCAGTCACATTCTAAAGCATTGCAATGGCTACAGCTCGCCAATAGTATCTTTCCACCTT
>NW_016985692.1:0-799 GCF_001483705.2 Eufriesea mexicana | reverse complement strand
TCAACTCGACCCTGGGGATGGCAGCAATTGTGATCGCGGCACGTTTGGCTGAGTTAGGTTGCCATTGGTTATGTTAGGTTGGATAAGTTAGGATAGGTTATGGGTTATGTTGTAATAGCACTGACATTTGTGATATACGCTATTACTCTATGTACTGTTGCGCTCCACGGTGCGCCATTACACACTGCTTGCCTCTGGGGAGTGCAGCAACTGTGGTCTCGTCGTGTCACTTTGCGTTACGTTACGTTTTGTTAAGTTACGATTGGTTAGGTTAGGAAATGGTAGCTTTAACTTTTGCGCAACACAATGCTACTCGGTGGGTTTCTGCGATCTACTCTGCTCTAATGTGTTCTGCTTGTCTGTGGGGAGGCCAGCAATTGCGGTCGCGGCACGATAGGTTGTGGTAGGTTACGTTTGGCTAGCTTAGGATGTGTTTGGTTAGGGTGGCTTCGGCTTTTGTGTTATAAACTCCTGTGCAACGGATTTCTGCGCTCCTTTGCGCTTTAATATGTTCTACTTTTCTCTGGGGAAGCCAGCAATAGTGGACACGTCTCGTTATGTTTAGCTAGCCTACGTTTGTATATGTCGGTACGGGTGAGGTTGTGTTAGGATATCGACGAATTTTATGCTATACAGTGCTATTTGGAGGCTTCCTGCGCTCTACTGTGCTCTGGTATAGTATGCTTGTTTCTGGAGAGGCCAGAAATGGAGGTATCGGCTCCTTAGGATTAGATATTATACGTTCGATTATGTTAGGTTCGGTTAGGATAGTTTCGGTCAGGTTAGGTTAGGGTATCTA
>NW_016985691.1:0-322 GCF_001483705.2 Eufriesea mexicana | reverse complement strand
AATAGCGTAAACTTTTGCGCCGTATACTGCTATTCGTTCCACTACTCCGTTGTATTTTGCTCTTATATGCCCTGCTTGGCACAGCGGAGACCAGCAATAGTGGTGTCGGTACATTATGATATGTTAGGCTACGCTTGGTTGGGTTAGGTTGGGCCAGGTTAAGTTAGGATATCACCGACTTCTGTGCTTTACACAACAGTGCGTCGGATTCCTGCGCGCTGCTGTGCTGTTGTATATTCTGCCTGGCTCCGGCGTGGTTAGCAATACTGGTCTAGGCACGTTAGTTTGGATTAGGTCACTTTTGGCTATGTTACGTTTGGTT
>NW_016985690.1:1682-1916 GCF_001483705.2 Eufriesea mexicana | reverse complement strand
CAGATTCTTTTGAGTTGTAGCGGCTATAGCGCGCCAATAGAACCTTTCCTCCTTATTTATGCATGAAGGTTAGCTCACCACGATATTAGTCGTAACTGTAAATAAAACTGAATTTTCCCGCCAGATTCGATAGCATCGTCATGGCTATAGCACGACAGTAGAATCTTTCCTCCTTATATATGCAAGGAAGTTAGGTCACCACGATATTAGTCGAAAATGTCAATAAATTTGTAT
>NW_016985690.1:1235-1483 GCF_001483705.2 Eufriesea mexicana | reverse complement strand
GGTTGGCTGATCGCGATGTTAGTAGAAAATGTCAATAAAATTGTATTTTCCCGCCAGATTCTATAGCATTGCAATAGCTACAGCACGCCAGTAGAATCATTCCTCCGTATACACCCAAGAAGGCTAGGTCACCACGATAGTAGTCGATAATGTCAATAAAATTGAATTTTCCCACCATATTCTATAGCATTGCCAAGGCTATAGCACGCCAATAGAATATTTCCTCCTTATGTATGTACGAAAGTTAG
>NW_016985690.1:760-1008 GCF_001483705.2 Eufriesea mexicana | reverse complement strand
TTTATGCAAGAAAGTTAGCTCACCACGATATCAGTCGAAAATGTCAATAAAATTGAATTTTCCGTGCAGATTCTACAGAATTGTAATGACTGTAGTTCGCCAGTAGGACCTTTCCTCCTTATATATGCCAGAAAGATAGGTCGCCACGATAGTAGTCGATAATGTCAATAAAATTGAATTTTCCAGCCAGATTCTATAGCATTGTAATGGCTATGGCGCGCCAATAGTATATTTCATCCTTATTTATG
>NW_016985690.1:0-638 GCF_001483705.2 Eufriesea mexicana | reverse complement strand
ACGAAAGTTAGCCCTCCACGATATTAGTCGAAAACGTCAATCATGTTGAATTTTCCAGCCATATTCTATAGCATTTCAATGGCTATTGCACGCCACTAATATCTTTCCTCCTTATTTAGGCACTACGAAAGCTAGCCCACCACGATATTAGTCGTAACTGTCAATAAAACTGAATTTTCCCGCCAGATCCTATAGCATTGCAATGGCTATGGCACGCCAATAGAATACTTCCTTCTTATTTATGCAAGAAAGTTAGCTCACCACGATGTCAGTCGAAAATGTCAATAAAATTGAATTTTCCAGGCAGATTCTGTAGAATTGCAATGACTGTAGTACACCAGTAGAATCTTTCCTCCTTATATATGCCAGAAAGATAGGTCGCCACGATAGTTGCCGATAATGTCAATAAAATTGAATTTTCCAGCCAGATTCTATAGCACCGCCATGGCTATAGCAAGCCAGTAGAATCTTTTCGCCTTATATACACAAGAAAGTTAGCCCACCGCGATATTAGCAGAAAATGTCAAAAAATTGAATCTTCCAGCCAGATTCTATAGCATTGCAATGGCCACAGAACGCCAATAGTATCTTTCCTCCTTATTTACACACGAAAGTTATTTCACTATGATATTACTCAA
>NW_016985689.1:0-562 GCF_001483705.2 Eufriesea mexicana | reverse complement strand
CTAACCAAGCCAAACGTAACATAACCAAGCGTTGCATGACTCAAAATAACGTGCCGCGACCGCGGTTGATGGCTTTCGAAGAGCAAAGCAGTGCATGTTAGAGCACATTAGAGCGTGGAAATCATAGCAGTGTATAGCACAAGATTCATAGGATTCTGTCCTAATATAGCCAGATGTAACACAACCAAACGCATCCTGACCCAACCTGTCATGACGAGGACTCTATTGCTAGACTCCACAGAGACAGCCGCATGCACTAGGGCGCCGTAGTAAGCAGAAATCTATCGCATTGTAGTGAATACCACAAAAGTCCAAGATATACTAACTTAACGTGTCCCAATGTGACCTAACCTGACCCAATGTAACCTAACCAGACGTAGTGTATCTCAACATTACGTGCCGCGACCATTGCTGCTGGCGTCCCCAGAGACAAGCAGAATATATTAGAGGACAGTAGTTGACTGGAGTCCACCGGATAACTGTGTATAACACGAATGTGGTAGCTACCATATACAAACTTAGCCTAACCCAACCAAACCAAGCGTAACTTAATTGAAACTGA
>NW_016985688.1:0-567 GCF_001483705.2 Eufriesea mexicana | reverse complement strand
ATAATATCGCGTTGAGCTAACTTTCTTGCATAAATAAGGAGGAAAGTTTCTATTGGCGTGCTACAGCCGTTGCAATGCAAGAGAATCTGTCTGGTAGATACAATTTTATTGACATTGTCGTCAAATATCGGGGTGAGCAAACTTTTCTGCACAAATAAGGAGGAAAGATTGTATTTGCACGCATACCCGCTGCAGTGCTATAGAAACTGGATGGAAAATTCTATTTTATTGTCATTCTCGTATAATATCGTGGTGAGGGAACTATCTTGCTTAAATAAGTGGTAAAGATTCTATTGTCGTGCTATTTCCATTGCATTGCTACAGAATCTGGCTGGGAAATTTAATTTTATTGACATTTTCGGCTAACATCGGGGTGAGCTAACTTTTTTGCATAAATAAGGAGGAAGAATACTATTGGTGTGCTATTGCCATTGCAATGCTATATAATCTGGCTGGAAAATTAAATTTTATTAATATTTTCTTCTAATATCTTGGTGAGCTAAGTTTCTTGCATAAATAAGGAGGAGAGATTCTATTTGCGCGCTGTACCCGTTGCAGTGCTATAGA
>NW_016985687.1:0-968 GCF_001483705.2 Eufriesea mexicana | reverse complement strand
GGCACTGTGGACGCCAGCAATACTGGTCGAGGCGCCTTAGCTTGTGATCGGTGACTCTTGGTTGTTGTAGGTATGTTTGGGTTTGGTCAGAGTAGATTTGATGTACTATGTATGTGGTCAAGACGGATATCCTATGGGCTCCTGTGCTCTACTGTGCTCTATCATATTCTGCTGGTCTGTGTGGAAGCCAGCAATAGAGTTCGCAGCACATTAGGTTCAGTTACACTACATTTGGTTAGGTTAGGTTGGGTCTGGCTAGGCCTGGATATCGTTGACTTTTGTGCTTTCCATTGCTGTTCGGTGGCTTTCTGCCGTCTACTGCGTTCTACTATACCCTGCACGAATCAATGGATGCCAGCGATTGTGGTCATGATACGATAGGTTTTGTTATGCTACGTTTGGTAATTTTACGTTTGGTCAGATAAGGACGGGATAGCTTTGGCTTTTGCGTTGTACACAGCTGTCCGGAGGATGTCTACACTCTACATTGCTCTACTGTACTCTGCCCGACTCTGCGGAGGCCAGCAATAATTTTCCCGGCATGTTAGGTTAAGTTAGGTTCCGTTCTTCTAGCTTTGGGTACGCTGGGACAGGTACGGGTAGCTTAGACAAATGTGCTCATAACTGATATACTATGGATATCTGCGCTCTGCTGTGCTCTGTCATACTCAGCTTCTATCTGAGGAAGCCAGCGAAGGTGTTCGCGGCACGTTTGGCTTAGATACTCTACGTTTGGTTAGGTCAGATTACGTCTGGCATGGTCAGGTTGTCTCTCACAATTGTGACATAAACAGCTATTCGCTGGGTTTCTGAGCTCTACTGTGACCTAATACCCTCTACTTTGCTCTGGGAAGGCCAGAAATGGCGGCGGCGGCAGGTCAGGTTGTGTTAGCTTACTCTTGGCAAATGTAGGTTCGTTTGGGTTCGGCTAGGATATAATAGAGTTTTGTGTTACGTACTGCCATCCT
>NW_016985686.1:0-502 GCF_001483705.2 Eufriesea mexicana | reverse complement strand
GGATGTATGGATTTATTTATGTGTGAAGGTACGAATGTATGGATGTACGGATGTATGGATGCAGGGATCTCTATGTGCATGCATGTATGGATGGCTGGAAGTATGAGTGGATGGATGTATGGATGTGTGGATGTATGAGTGGATGGATGGATGGATGGATGGAAGTTTGTGTGTACTTATGGATATATGTATGGATGTACGTATGGTTGTATGGATGTATGGATGGATGGATTTATGGATGTATGGATGTATGAATGTATGGTTGGATGTATGGATGTATAGATGTATGGATCGATGGGTGTATGGATGGGTGCTTGTATGGATGGATGGATGTATGGTTCAATGGATGTATGGATGTGTGGATGTATGGATGGGTGGATGTATGGATGGGTGGATGCATAGATGGATGAATGTAACGAAGGGTGGACGTACGAATGGGTGCATTTATGGAGGAATGGGTGTGGGGATGTATGGATGAATATATGTATGGATGGATGGATGT
>NW_016985685.1:0-584 GCF_001483705.2 Eufriesea mexicana | reverse complement strand
TACCTACCCTATAGTAACTGATCTAAACGTATGCCAACCAAACGCAGCCTAACTAAATCTATTTTGCCGAGACTAACATTCGTGGCCCCCCAGCGACAAACTGAGATTATTGGGGCACAATAGATCACGCAGATCCACCGTATATCAATGTATTGCTCTAGTATATCCTCACCTATCGAAACATGATATAAACAAACGTAACCAAACTCAACCCGACGAGCCGAGAACAATATTTCTGTCCTCCACAAAGACAAGCAGTATATACTAGAGCACATTATAGCGCAGAAGGCCTCTATATAGCACTGTGTAGCACAAAAGTC
The DNA here is from genome assembly GCF_001483705.2 of Eufriesea mexicana. NCBI lineage: Eukaryota > Metazoa > Arthropoda > Insecta > Hymenoptera > Apidae > Eufriesea > Eufriesea mexicana. The sequence goes on along the minus strand of NW_016985685.1, from coordinate 264 downwards.
AAAGACATCCTATCCCAACCTGACCTATTCTAACAAAGCCAAACGTATACTAACTAATCCTAGCGAGCCGAGTCCACTATTTTCTGCATCCCCGAGTCCAACAGGGTGTAGTAGAGCCTAGTAGATCGCAGAAAGCCGCCAGATAGCATGTATAACACAGTAGTCAAAGATATCCTAACCTAACCGTACCTATCCTAACCCAACCATACCTATCCTAGCCCAACCAAACGTGACATAACACAAACTAACGTGCCGCGACCACTG
>NW_016985684.1:0-4407 GCF_001483705.2 Eufriesea mexicana | reverse complement strand
ATAGCCATTGCAATGGTATAGTTAGTGTTTGGAAAATTCGAACTAATGAACATTTTCCACTAAAATCGTGGTGAACTAACTTTCTGGCATAAATAAGGAGGAAAGATTCTATTGGCGTGCTATAGCCTTTGCCATGGTATGTAATCTGGCTGGAAAGTCCAATTTTATAGTCAGTTTCGACTAATATCGTGGTGAGTTAACTTTCTCGCATAATTAAGCAGGAAAGATTCTATTGGCGTGCAATAGGCATTGCAATGCAATGGAATCTTCCTGGAAAATTCAATTCTATTTACATTTTCGACTGATATCGTGGTGATCTATCATCCTTGCATAAGTAAGGAGGAGAGATCCATTTGGTGTGCTATAGCCATTGCAATCCTGCAAAATCTGGCTGGTAAATACAATTTTATTGACATTTTTGGCTTATATCGTGGTGAGATAGCTTTCGATCATAAATAAGAGGGAATGACGCAATTGGCGTGCTATAACCATTTCAGTGCTACAGAATCTGTCTGGAAAGTCCAATTTCATTGACATTTTCTTCTAATATTTTGGTGAGCTAATTTTCTTGCATAAATAGGGAGGAAAGATTCCATAGGCGTGCTATAGCCGTTGCAATGCTCAGGAATCTGGCTGGAAAATTCAATTTTACTGACATTTTGGTCTATTACCGTGTCGAGCTACCATTCTTGCATAAATAAGAAGGACAGATGCTATTAGCGTCCTATAGCCCTTGCAGTGCTATAGTATCTGCCTGGAAAGACCAATTTTATTGACAGTTTCAACTAATTTCGTGGTGAGCTATCTTTCTTACATAAATAAGGTGGGTAGATTCTATTGGATCGCCGTGCTATGGCCATTGCATTGCTGCAGTATCTGGCAGGAAAATTCAATTTTACTGACATTTTGGTCTATTACCGTGTCGAGCTACCATTCTTGCATAAATAAGAAGGACAGATGCTATTAGCGTCCTATAGCCCTTGCAGTGCTATAGTATCTGCCTGGAAAGACCAATTTTATTGACAGTTTCAACTAATTTCGTGGTGAGCTATCTTTCTTACATAAATAAGGTGGGTAGATTCTATTGGATCGCCGTGCTATGGCCATTGCATTGCTGCAGTATCTGGCAGGAAAATTCAATTTTACTGACATTTTGGTCTATTACCGTGTCGAGCTACCATTCTTGCATAAATAAGAAGGACAGATGCTATTAGCGTCCTATAGCCCTTGCAGTGCTATAGTATCTGCCTGGAAAGACCAATTTTATTGACAGTTTCAACTAATTTCGTGGTGAGCTATCTTTCTTACATAAATAAGGTGGGTAGATTCTATTGGATCGCCGTGCTATGGCCATTGCATTGCTGCAGTATCTGGCAGGAAAATTCAATTTTACTGACATTTTGGTCTATTACCGTGTCGAGCTACCATTCTTGCATAAATAAGAAGGACAGATGCTATTAGCGTCCTATAGCCCTTGCAGTGCTATAGTATCTGCCTGGAAAGACCAATTTTATTGACAGTTTCAACTAATTTCGTGGTGAGCTATCTTTCTTACATAAATAAGGTGGGTAGATTCTATTGGATCGCCGTGCTATGGCCATTGCATTGCTGCAGTATCTGGCAGGAAAATTCAATTTTACTGACATTTTGGTCTATTACCGTGTCGAGCTACCATTCTTGCATAAATAAGAAGGACAGATGCTATTAGCGTCCTATAGCCCTTGCAGTGCTATAGTATCTGCCTGGAAAGACCAATTTTATTGACAGTTTCAACTAATTTCGTGGTGAGCTATCTTTCTTACATAAATAAGGTGGGTAGATTCTATTGGATCGCCGTGCTATGGCCATTGCATTGCTGCAGTATCTGGCAGGAAAATTCAATTTTACTGACATTTTGGTCTATTACCGTGTCGAGCTACCATTCTTGCATAAATAAGAAGGACAGATGCTATTAGCGTCCTATAGCCCTTGCAGTGCTATAGTATCTGCCTGGAAAGACCAATTTTATTGACAGTTTCAACTAATTTCGTGGTGAGCTATCTTTCTTACATAAATAAGGTGGGTAGATTCTATTGGATCGCCGTGCTATGGCCATTGCATTGCTGCAGTATCTGGCAGGAAAATTCAATTTTACTGACATTTTGGTCTATTACCGTGTCGAGCTACCATTCTTGCATAAATAAGAAGGACAGATGCTATTAGCGTCCTATAGCCCTTGCAGTGCTATAGTATCTGCCTGGAAAGACCAATTTTATTGACAGTTTCAACTAATTTCGTGGTGAGCTATCTTTCTTACATAAATAAGGTGGGTAGATTCTATTGGATCGCCGTGCTATGGCCATTGCATTGCTGCAGTATCTGGCAGGAAAATTCAATTTTACTGACATTTTGGTCTATTACCGTGTCGAGCTACCATTCTTGCATAAATAAGAAGGACAGATGCTATTAGCGTCCTATAGCCCTTGCAGTGCTATAGTATCTGCCTGGAAAGACCAATTTTATTGACAGTTTCAACTAATTTCGTGGTGAGCTATCTTTCTTACATAAATAAGGTGGGTAGATTCTATTGGATCGCCGTGCTATGGCCATTGCATTGCTGCAGTATCTGGCAGGAAAATTCAATTTTACTGACATTTTGGTCTATTACCGTGTCGAGCTACCATTCTTGCATAAATAAGAAGGACAGATGCTATTAGCGTCCTATAGCCCTTGCAGTGCTATAGTATCTGCCTGGAAAGACCAATTTTATTGACAGTTTCAACTAATTTCGTGGTGAGCTATCTTTCTTACATAAATAAGGTGGGTAGATTCTATTGGATCGCCGTGCTATGGCCATTGCATTGCTGCAGTATCTGGCAGGAAAATTCAATTTTACTGACATTTTGGTCTATTACCGTGTCGAGCTACCATTCTTGCATAAATAAGAAGGACAGATGCTATTAGCGTCCTATAGCCCTTGCAGTGCTATAGTATCTGCCTGGAAAGACCAATTTTATTGACAGTTTCAACTAATTTCGTGGTGAGCTATCTTTCTTACATAAATAAGGTGGGTAGATTCTATTGGATCGCCGTGCTATGGCCATTGCATTGCTGCAGTATCTGGCAGGAAAATTCAATTTTACTGACATTTTGGTCTATTACCGTGTCGAGCTACCATTCTTGCATAAATAAGAAGGAAAGATGAAATAAGGAGGAAAGATACAATTGTTGTACTGCAGCCGCCGCAATGCTATAGCATCTGGCTGGAAAATTCAATTCTATTGACATTTTCGACTAATATCGTGGTGAGTTAACTTTCTCGCATAATTACGGAGTATGGATTCTATTGGCGTGCTATGGGCATTGCAATGCTATAGAATAATCCTGGAAAATTCAAATTTATTGACATTTTAGACTAATATCGTGGTGAGCTATCTTCCTTGCACAAGTAAAGAGGAAAGATGCTTTGAGTCTGATATATCCATTGCAATGCTGCAGAATCTGGCTGGAAAATTCATTTTTTTGTCATTTTTGACTTATATCGTGGTGAGATGTCTTTCTATAATAAATAAGGGGAAATGATGCAATTTGCGTGCTATAGCCACTTCAATGCTAGAGAATCTGTCCGGATAGGACAATTTTATTGACATTTTCGACTAATATCGTGGCGAGCAACCATTCTTGCATAAATAAGAAGGAAAGATGCTATTGGCGTCCTATAGCACTTGCAGTGCTATAGTATCTGCCTGGAAAGGTCAATTTTATTGACAGTTTCAACTAATTTCGTGGTGAGCTATCCTTCTTACATAAATAAGGAGGGTAGATTCTATTGGCGACTTTTAGCCATTGCAATGGTATACATAGTGGTTGGAAAATTCGAACTTATTAACATTTTCCACTAATATAGTGGTGAGGTAACTTTCTTGCATAAATAAGAAGGAAAGATGCTATTGGCGTCCTATAGCACTTGCAGTGCTATAGTATCTGCCTGGAAAGGTCAATTTTATTGACAGTTTCAACTAATTTCGTGGTGAGCTATCCTTCTTACATAAATAAGGAGGGTAGATTCTATTGGCGACTTTTAGCCATTGCAATGGTATACATAGTGGTTGGAAAATTCGAACTTATTAACATTTTCCACTAATATAGTGGTGAGGTAACTTTCTTGCATAAATAAGGAGGAAGGATCCGTCTGGAGCGCTATAGCCATTGCAATGCAGTTGAATTTGGCTGGAAAGTTCAATTTTATTGACATTTCTGACTTATATCGCGGTGAGACAACTGTCTTTCATAAATAAGGAGGTATGATGCATTTGACGTACTATAGCCATCTCAATGCTGTAGAATGTGTCTGGAATGTCCAACTTTATTGACATTTTTCGGCTAATATCGTGTTGAGCTAACTTTCTTGCATAAATATCGAGGAAT
>NW_016985683.1:0-587 GCF_001483705.2 Eufriesea mexicana | reverse complement strand
CAAACACAACCAAACGTGCCGCCACCAGTATTTCTGGGCTCCACAGAGAAAAGCAGAACATACCAGAGGAGAGTAAGGCGCAGAAATCCATAGAATCGCAGTGTACAAGGGAAAAGTCAAAAATTTCATGCCCAACCCAAACTAACGTAACCTAACCTAACGTAGCCAAGCTCAACGGAACCTGTCGCGACCACAATTTCCGGCCTCCCCAAGGTCAAGCAGATGAGAGTAGTGCACAGTGGACGGCAGGAATACACCGAGTTTCTGTGTACAGCACGATGGACTAAGCAACCCTAAACAGATTTACCCTCACCGAACCTACCCAACCGTAACCTAGCTCAACCTAACGTGCTACTACCACAATTGCTTGCATCCCGGGAGGCGAGCAGAGTATAGTAGGGCATTGTAGAGCGCAGAAATCCACCGAATAGATGTGTGAAACGCAAAAGTCAGAGCTATCCATACCAAACGTAACATAATCTAGCCCAACCATATGTAACCTATCCCAACCTAAGGTGCCATGGCTACTATTTCCCGCATCGCCAGAGTCGGGTAGAGCATGGCAGAGCAATGAAGTGCGCATAAAT
>NW_016985682.1:0-698 GCF_001483705.2 Eufriesea mexicana | reverse complement strand
CTTCTGGGTCATGTTAGGATGGCCTTGACTCTTCCGCTATACATTGCCATTCTTTTGACTTCTGCACTCTACTCTGCCTTAATATGCAATGCTTCACGGCTGGGAGGCCAGCAATAGTGGTGTAGGTGCGTTTGGTCGGATATGGTTGCGTTTGGTTATGTCACGTGTGGTTAGGTTAGGATCGGTCATCATAGACTATTGCGCCATACACTGCTATTCAGCGGATTTCTACGATCTACATTGCTGTACTGCACTCTGCTGGACTCTGGGGACACCAGGAACAGTGGTCGCTACACGACAGGTTGTGTTAGGTCACGTTTGGTTGGGTTAGGCCTGTCCTGGTCCGGTTTGGGCAGCTTTGACTTTTCTGCTGTACCTTGCGGTTCTGAGGATTTCGGCACTGTCCTCTCCAATAACATGTTGCGGTTGGCTATGATCAGTCCAGCAACAGTGGAATCGGCACACTGGTTTGGGTTACGTTATGTTCAGATATGCTGTATTCGTTTAGGTTAGGCTTGAATAGCTTTTACTTTGCTGGCATAGGCGGATATTTGGTGGGTTTCTGCGCTCTACTGTGATCAACTATACTCTGCTCGACTCTGGGGAAACCAGCAATAGTGGTCGCTGCATGTTACGTTGAGTTAGGTTACGTTCGCGTATGTGTCGTTTGGTTAGGTTCGGAGAGGATAGTTTCGACC
>NW_016985681.1:2443-2756 GCF_001483705.2 Eufriesea mexicana | reverse complement strand
AGCCACATTCAATAGCATTGCAATGGCTATAGCACGCCAATAGAATCTTTCCTGCTTATTTATGTAAGGAAGTTACCTCACCACGATATTATTCGAAAATGTCAGTAAAATTGAATTATCCACCAAGATTTTATTGCACTGCAATGACTGTAGCACGCTAACAGAATCTTCCCTCCCTTTTTATCGATGAAGGTTAGCTCACCACGATATTGGCCGAAAATGTCAATAAAATTGAATTTTTCAGCCAGATTCTATAGCATTGCAATGGCTATAGCACGCCAATACAATCTTTCCTCCATATTTATGCAAGAAA
>NW_016985681.1:0-603 GCF_001483705.2 Eufriesea mexicana | reverse complement strand
CGAAAATGTCAATAAAATTTTACTTTCCCGCAAGATTCTATGGCATTGCAATGGCTATAGCACGCCAAAAGAATCTTTCCTCCTTATTTATGCAAGAAAGTTAGCTCATCACGATATTAGTCGAAAATGTCAATAAAATTTTATTTTCCTGACAGTTTCGATAGTATTGCAATGGCTATAGCACGCCAATAAAATCCTTCTACCTTATTTATCCAACAAAGTAAGCTCACCAAGATATTAGCCGAAAAAATGTCAACAAAATTAAACATTCGAGGCAGGTTCTATAGCACTGCAATGGCTGTAGCATTCCAATCTATTCTTTCCCCCTTATATATCGAAGAAAGGAATCTCACCACGATATTAGTCGAAAATGTCAATAAAATTGAATTTTCGAGGCAGATTCTATAGAATTGTAATGGCTACATCACGCCAATATAATCCTTCCACCTTATTTATGCAAGATAGTCGGCTCACAATGATATTAGTGGAATATGTAAAGAAAATTGAATTTTCCAGACAGATTCTATAGAACTGCAATTACTGTAGCATGCCAATAGCATCCTTCCTCCTTATTTATGCAAGAAAGGTAGCTCACCATGATAT
>NW_016985680.1:0-1087 GCF_001483705.2 Eufriesea mexicana | reverse complement strand
ACATTCATTCGTACATACAATCATCCATACATACATAACGCAAATACATCCATACATTCAATCATCCGTACATACATTCATCCATGCATTCATACATCCATCCAACCGTACATCCATTCATCCGTACATCCATACATTCACACACCCATACATCCATAAATCCATCCACCCATACGCACATCCATCCATACATTCATCCATACATACATCCATACATACATTCACAAACCCATACACTCAGCCATACACACATGCATAGACACATCCGCACATACATCCATACATACATCCATACATCCACCCATACATACATCCGTACATTCGCCCTTCCATACACGCATCCATACATCCATCCATCCATCCACCCATCCATACATCCATGCATCCAGGCATCCACCCAACCATACATCCATTGATCCATACATTCTTCCATCCATACATCCATCCACCAATCCATCCATCCCTCCATGCATCCATACATATACCAATACATACAACCAAACATACACCCATACTTACATCCATACAAGCATCCATACATACAGCCATGCATACATCCATACATTCATCCATAGAAACGTCCATACATACATCCATGCATACATCCATACATTCAGCCATACAAACGTCCATACGTACGCCCGTTCTTCTGTCCATCCACACATATGTTCATCCACCCACACATCCATTCATCAATGCATCCGTAAAACCATACCTTCGTACATCCATACATCGATACATGCATGCATCCATACATACATAACTGAAATACATCCATACATTGGAACATACATACATACATACATCAATACATACAGCAATACATGCATCCATACCTACACCCATTCATTCTTCCATACATACAGCCATACATACATCCATCCACCAATCCATCAATCCATCATTACATCCGGACAGACATCGACACATACATCTATCCATCCGTACATCCATACATATAAAAATCCATACATCCATACACACTTTCATCCATACTTTCGCACGTCCATACATCCATCCATAGAACCATTCATCCATACATCCATCCACCCATCCGTCCGTACAATATAAATCCGTACATCCGTCC
>NW_016985679.1:0-567 GCF_001483705.2 Eufriesea mexicana | reverse complement strand
TGTTCCACACGCTATTATTCGTTGGGTTTCTGCGCACTACAGTGATCTAATATGCCCTGCTTTGTTCTGCGGAGGCCAGAAACAGCGGCCGTCGCGGATCAGGTTGCGTCTTGTTACGTTCTGGTTAGGTTATGTTTGTTTGTATTAGGTTATTATATCCGTGACTTCTGCCGTGTACACTGTAATACGGAGGACTCCTGCAATCTACTGTGATCCAAAAAGATCTGCTTGACTCTGGGGAAGCCAGTAATGGTGGTCTCAGCAAATTAGGTTGAGGAAGGATACGCTTGGTTACGCTACGTTAGCCTTTGTTAGGATTGGATATCTTCGACTTTACTGCGGCACACAGAGACTCTATTTGCTTGGGCGCTCCACCCTCCTCTAGTATGTCCTGCTTGACTCTGGGGATGTCAGTAATACTGGTCGCGGCACGCTTGCTTGTGTTGAATTACATTCGGTTTTGATGGGATGGATTGGGTTAGTTAAGCATTGGTTTGACTTTCCTGGTATACATTGCGATTCGCTGCATTTATGCGCCCTACTGTGTTCCAATGATCTCGGCTTGTC
>NW_016985678.1:273-553 GCF_001483705.2 Eufriesea mexicana | reverse complement strand
CCAGAATACTCATTATCGACTAAAATGGTTGTGCGTAAATTTTTCTGCATAAATAAGGAGGAACGATCCTATTGGTGTGCTATAACCATTGCATTGCAATAGAATCTGTCGGAAAAGTACAATTCTATTAACATATTCGTCAAATATTGAGGCGAGCTGGCTTTTCTGCGTATATAACGTGGTGAGACCCTATTGGGTTGCTATAGCCATTGCAATGCAATAGAATCTGGCTGAAAGGTTCAATTTTATTGACATTATCGACTAACATCGCGGTGAGCAG
>NW_016985678.1:0-263 GCF_001483705.2 Eufriesea mexicana | reverse complement strand
CAAATCTGAATAAATACGAAGGAGGGTTCCATTGGTTTGCTGTAGCACTTGCATTGCAGTACAATTTGCCCGGAAATCACATTATCGACTAGTATGGTGGTGCGCAAATTTTTCGTCATAAATAAGGAGGATGGATTCAATTGGTTTGCTATAGCCATGGCATTGCAATAGAGTCTGACTGGAAAATTAAATTTTATTGTCATTTTCGACTAATATCGTGGTGAGCATGATTTTCCGCATAATTAAGGAGGAAAGATTCTATT
>NW_016985677.1:0-414 GCF_001483705.2 Eufriesea mexicana | reverse complement strand
AACTTTCTTGCATAAACAAGGAGGAAAGATCCTTCTGGAGTGCTATAGACATTGCAATGCAGTAGAATCTGGTTGGAAAGTTCAATTTTATTGACATTTTGGACTAATATCGTGGTGAGACAAATTCCTTGCATAAGTAAGGAGGCAAGATGCTTTTGGCGCGCTATAGCCATTGCAATGCTGCAGAATCGGGCGGGAGACATCAATTTTATTGACATTTTCCATTATTATCGTGGTGAGCCAGCTTCCTGGCATAAGTATGGAGGAAAGATCCTTTTGGCGTGCTATAGCCATTGCAATGCTGTAGAGACAGGCCGGAAATTTAATTTCATTGACATTTTCGAATAATACCGTGGTCAGTTAACCTTCTTGCATAACTAAGGTGGAAAGATCCTTTTGGAACGCGTTAGCCAT
>NW_016985676.1:0-517 GCF_001483705.2 Eufriesea mexicana | reverse complement strand
ATACAAGAGCACAGTAGATGGTAGGAATTCGCCCCATTAATGTGTAAAACAGAAAAGTATAGGGTATCCTATCCAAAGCTTACCTATCCTAACATAACCAAACATAACCTAATTCAACAAAACGTGCCACGACAGCTGTTGCTGGCCTCCAAGTGTTGCTGGCCTCCAAGAGACAAGCAGATCCTAGTAGAGCAATGCAGCGTACATATATCGACCGAATAACACTGTATAGCACAAAAGCCGAAGAAATCCTGGCCAGACCTATTAAAACTTAGCCAAGCCAAGCGTAACCGAACACAACCTAGTGTGCCGAGACCACTATAGCTGGCCTCTCCAGAGCCAAGCGGTACACATTAGAGCACAGTAGAGCGCAGAAATCCGCCGTACAGCGGTGAATAGCACGAAAGTCAAAAATATCCTGACCTAACCCAAACAAACCTAACGTAACCAAACATAACGTAGCCCAACATAATGCGCGCGGCCACTATTTCTGGAATTCGCAGAGCAAGGCAGGGAG
>NW_016985675.1:0-600 GCF_001483705.2 Eufriesea mexicana | reverse complement strand
TCTGTTCATCAAGCTATAACAGGTTATAGGTTCTGAAATCACCTATTTTCTGGCAACTAGGTGACTGTACTTGCCATTGGATTGAAGGCGATACGCGATCTATTCACCATGCTATAACAGATTAAAGATTTTCAATATACCTATTGTCTGGCCAGTAGATAGCTGTACTTGCAGTTGGATGGAAGGCGTTGGGCGACCTATTCACCTAGCTATAACAGAATATAGAATTTGAATAGATATATTATCTGGCAAGTAGACGGCTGTACTTGTCATTGGATTGAAGGCGTTAGGCGATCTATTCACAAAGCTATAACAGGTTATAGACTTTGAATAGACTTATTCTCAGGCAAGTCTGTACATGCCATTGAATTGAAGGCGTTAGGCGATCTATTCACCAAGCTATAACATGTTATAGATTTTGAATAGACCTATTTTCTGGCAAGTAGACGTCTGTACATGCCATTGAATTGAAGGCGCCAGTTGATCTATTCACCAGGCTATAACGGATTAGAGATTTTGAATAGACCTATTCTCTGACAAGTAGATGACTGTACTTGCCATTGGATTGGATGCGTTAGGCGATCTATACGCCCAGCTATA
>NW_016985674.1:0-542 GCF_001483705.2 Eufriesea mexicana | reverse complement strand
TAACCAAACGTAGCCTACACCAACGTAACTTGCCGCGGCCACTATTGGTGGCATTTCCAGTTCAAGTTCTAAGCATCAAGGTAGATCACAGTACGTCGCAGAAATACTCCGAAGAGCAGCGTATAGCACGAACGTCTAACTTAACCTGACCGAGCTTAATCTGACCTAATACAACGAAACAATGCCTACCTCAACCTAAAATGACGAGACTACTATTGCTGGCTTCCGCAGAGACAAGCAGAATGAAATAGGGCACAGTAGATCGCATAAATCCATCGCAATGCAGCGAATAGCACAAAATCCGATTATATTTCAACCTAACCTGAACTAATCTAACATAACCAAACGCAGCATAACCCAACACGACGTGCCACGAACAATGCTCCCGGCCTCCCTGAAGCAATGCAGAATGTAGTAGAGCACAGTGGATCACAGAAGTCCACCTGACAACAGTGTATAGCACGAAAGTCAAAGGTACTCTAACCAAACTTAACCTTACAAAAACTAACCAAACGCATCCTAACACAAACTGACGTGACATG
>NW_016985673.1:0-532 GCF_001483705.2 Eufriesea mexicana | reverse complement strand
GCCATTGCAATGCTATAGAATGTGGCTGGAAAATACAATTTTGTTGACATTTTCGACTAATATGGTGTTGAGCTAACTTCCTTGCTTAAGTAAGGAGGAAAGATGCTTTTTGTGTGCTATAGCCATGGCAATGATATAGATTGTGGCTGGAAAATACAATTTTGTTGACATTTTCGTCTAATATCGTGGAGAGCTAACTTCCTTGCGTAAGTAAGGAGGAAAGATGCTTTTTGAGTGCTATAGCCATTGCATTAGCCATTGCAATGATCTCGATTGCGGCTGGAAAATACAATTTTACTGACATTATCGACTAATATCGTGGTGAGCTAACTTTCTTGCATAAATAAGGAGGAAAGGTTCTATTGGCGTGCTATAGGCATTGCGAAGCTATAGAATATTCCTGGAAAATTCAATTTAAATGACATTTTCGACTAATATCGTGGTGAGCTAACTTTATTGTATAAATACGGAGGAAGGATTCAATTGGCGTGTTATAGCCGTCGCAATGCTATAGAATCTGGCTGGAATGTTC
>NW_016985672.1:0-1612 GCF_001483705.2 Eufriesea mexicana | reverse complement strand
GGCCAGATGTATGGATGTATGAATGTATGGATGGATGGATTTATGATTGGATGGATTTATGGAATGGTGGATGTATGGATTTATGGATGGGTGGATGGATGGACGTATGCATGGATGCGTGTATAGATGTATGTGTGGATGTATGCATGTCTGATGTGTGGATGTATTAATGTATGGATGGGTGGATGTATGGATGGATAGGTGTATGGATCGATGGGTGTATGGATGGGTACTTGTACGGATGTATGGATGTATAGATGGATGGATGTATGTATGGGTGGATGTATGGATGGATGGATGTATGTAAAGATGGATGTACGGATGGATGTATGTATGGATGAATGGTTGGATGGATGGATGGATGTATGGATGGATTGAGGTATGGATGAACGAATGTACGCATGTATGGATGTATGTATGTATGGATGTACGGATGGATGGATGTATCGAATGATGGACGTACAAATGGATGCATTTATGGATGTATGGATGTGGGGATGTATGGATGAATGTATGTGTGGATGCATTTACGAATGTATCTATGGATGTATGTATGGTTGTTTGTATGGGTGTATGCATGTTTGTACGGATGTATGTATGGTTGTATAGATGTATGGATGAATGGATTTATGGATGTGTGGGTGAATGAATGTGTGGATGGATGGATGTATGGATGGATAGATGTATGGATCGATGGATGTATGGATGGGTGCTAGTATGGATGGATGGATGTATGGTCCGATGGATGTATGGATGGGTGGATGTATGGATGTATGGATGGACGGATGTAAGGATTGATGGATGTGTTAATGTATGGACTTATGTATGTATGGATGTATGAATGTATGGCCGTATTTGCGTTATGGATGTACGGATGTATATATGCATGGATTTATGTGTATAAGAATATATGGATGTACGGATGCATGGACGTATGGATGTGTGGGTGGACGAATGGATTGGTGAATCGACGGTAGAATTGATGTATGCATGGATGCTTGTATGGATGCATGTATGGATGTATATATGGTTGTGTGGATGGATGGATGTTTCGAATGATATACGTACGAATGGAAGGATTTATGGATGTATGGCTGTGTGGATGTATGTATGTATGGATGGATGGATGTATGGGCGGATAGATGTATGTATCGACGGATGTATGGATGGGTGGTTGTATGGCAGCGTGGATGTATGGAAGGATGGGTGTATGGATGGATGAATGCATGGATTGATGGCCGTATGGATGGATGGATGGATGGATGGGTTGAGGTATGGATGAACAGATGTACGGATGAATGGATGTACGGAAGAATGGATGTATGGATGGATTGAGATATGGATGTATGTATGGATGGATGTAGGAATGTATGAATGGATGGATGTACATATGTATGGATGTATGGATTGATGGATGTATGGATGGGTGGAGGTGCGGATGCAAGGTCTTTTGCATGAACGGATGCATGAATGTATGGATGTATGAATGGATGGATGTGTGGATGGAAGGATGGGAGTATGGATGGATGAATGTATGGATTGATGGCCATATGGATGGATGTATGAACGGATGGATTGAGGTATGGATGTATGTATGGATGGATGTATGAAT
>NW_016985671.1:278-1335 GCF_001483705.2 Eufriesea mexicana | reverse complement strand
ATAGAATCTGAATGACCTGTTCAATTTTATTGACATTTTCGGCTAATATTGCGGTGAGCAAACATTTCTGCGTAAATAAAGTGGAAAGATTCTATTGGTTTGCTATAGCAAATGTATTGCAATAGAGTCTGACGGAAAAGATCAATTCTATTGACATTTTCAACAAATATCGAGGTGAGCAAGATTTCCTGCATAAATAAGGAGGAAAGATCGAATTGGTTTGCTATAGCCATTGCGTTCCAATAGAGTCTGACGGACAAGTTCAATTTTATTGACACTTTCGACAAATGTCGTGGTGAGTAATGTTTTCTGCATAAATCGGGAATAAAGATCCGATTGGTTTGCTATAACCATTGCATTGGATTAAAATCTGTCTGAAAGGTTCCATTTTAATGACATTTCCGTCTAACCGTGTGCAGAGCAAACCTTTCTGCGTAAATAAGGAGGAAAGATCGTAATGGTTTGCTATAGCCATTGCCTGGCAATAGAATCTTTCTGAAAAGTTCAATTTTATTGACATTTTCGTCTAATATGGCGGCGAGCAAACCATTCTGGCTTAATAAGGAGGAAAGATTCTATTGGTTTGTTATAGCCATTGCATGGCAACAGAATCAGCCTGAAAAGTTCAATTCTATAGACATTTTCGACAAATATTGAGGTGAGCAGTGTTTTCTGCTTACACAATGAGGTAAGATTCTATTGGTTTGCTATAGCCGTTGCATTACAATAGAATCTGAATGACCTGTTAAATTTTATTGACATTTTCGTCTAATATTGTGGCGAGCAAACCTTTTTGCCTAAATAAGGAGGAAAGATGCTATTGGTTTGTTATAGCCAATGCATTGCAGTAGAATCTGGCTGAAAAGTTCAATTCTATAGGCATGTTCGACAAATATTGAAGTGGGCCGTGTTTTCTACGTAAACAACGCGGTAAGATTCTATTGGTTTGCTATAGTCATTGCATTGCAACTGAATATGTCTGAAAAGTTCAAATTTATTGACATTTTCGACTAATATCGTGGTGAGCAATATATTCTACATAAATAAGGAGGAAAGA
>NW_016985671.1:0-265 GCF_001483705.2 Eufriesea mexicana | reverse complement strand
GTTATAGCCATTGCATTGCAATATAATCTGACTGAACTGTTCAATTTTATTGACATTTTCGTCTAATATTGTGGTGAGCAATCCATTCTGCGTAAATAAGGTGTAAAGATACTATAGCATTACTATAGCCATAGCGTTGCTACAGAATCTGCCTGAAAAGTTCAATTCTATTGGCATTTTCGACAAATATCATGGTGAGAAAGATTTTCTGCATAAATAAGGAGGAAAAATCGTATTGGTTTGCTATAGCCATTGCATTGCAATA
>NW_016985670.1:0-774 GCF_001483705.2 Eufriesea mexicana | reverse complement strand
ACTCCACCTAACAACCCTACACCACTATACCTGACCACTACAGAGACAACCGCAATATACTAGTGCACAGTAGATCACAGATGTTCGCCGCGTTGCAGTGTAAGGAACAAAAGTAAATATAACATAACGTAACCTGTGACAACCTCGACCACCCAAACGTAGCGTATCTCATCATAAGGTGCCGAGACCACTACTGCTGGCCTCCGCAGTGCAAAGAAGAACGTACCACAGCACAGTAGAGAGCCGCAGTCCACCGAATAGCAGTGTACACCACGAAAGTCAAAGCTCTGCATGCCTAATCAAAACTAGTATGACCTAACCAAGCATAGCCTAAATAAAACTATTGTGCCGAGACCCCGATTGCTGGCATCCTCAGAGCCTATCAGAGCATATTAGAGCACAGTAGAGCGCAGAAATACTCCCAATAGCCTTGTATAGCGCAAAGGTCAAGGCTATCCTCCCCTACACAAACATAACCTAACCTGACAAAATGTAACCCAACTCAGCCTAACGTGCCGAGCCCGCTATCTCTGGCCTCCCCACGGCCAAGCACAGCATATTGGAGCACAGTATAGCCAGCAAATCCACCGAATAGCAGTATATAATGTAAAAGTCATTGCTATCCTCTCCCACCCTGACCAAGCGTAACATAACCAAACGTAGCACAAATGGGACTAACGTGCCTGGACCACCATTACTGGCCTCCTCAGGGTGGAGCATAGTACGGTAGAGCAACATAGAGCGCTGAAATCCACCGAGTAACGGTGTATACCA
>NW_016985669.1:0-587 GCF_001483705.2 Eufriesea mexicana | reverse complement strand
TAGCGGATTCGGCCCGATAGGTTTAGTTAGTATATGTTTGGTTAGGCTAGGATAAGTCAGGTTTGGCAGGATGTATTTGACTTTTGCGATATACAGTGCTTTTCATTGGATTTCAGCGCTCTACCGAGGTCTAATACTCTCTCGTTCGCTCTGGGGAATACAAAAGTAGTAGCCTCGGCGCGATAGGTTGGGTTATGTTACGTTTGGTTATTTGGTTAAGATAGGATAAGTTAACTTCGACTTTTGCGCTATACACTGCTGTTCGGTGTATTTCGACGCTCTACAGTGCTCTAATATGCTCTGCTTGTTGCTGTGGATTCCAACAGTGGTGGTCTCGACACGTTAGTTTGTGTTAGAAAACATTCAGTTAGGTTAGGTTACCTTGCGTTAGATTAGCATGGCCTGGACTTTCTTGTTATAAACTGTTATTAGGTGGAATCGAACGCTCTACTGTTCTCTACTATACAATGCTCGAACCAGTTCAGCCCAGCAATAGAGGCTGCAGCACGTTAATTTGTGTTATATTACGTTCGTTTATGTTACGACTTGTTAGGTGGGGAAGCGATGGCTCAAACTTTTGTGCTACG
>NW_016985668.1:0-350 GCF_001483705.2 Eufriesea mexicana | reverse complement strand
ACACGCATCCATACATCCATCCATCCATCCACCCATCCATAAATCCATCTAACCATACATCCACACATCCATACATACTCCCATACACACATCCATATCTACACCCATACTTCCGCAAATCCGTCCATCCATACCTCAATCCATCCATACATCCATCCATTCATCGAGCCATCAATCCATACATACATCCATCCGTCCATCCACCCTTCCATACATCCATCTATCCATACATCTGCCCATCCATACATCCACCTGTACATACATCCACCGATCCATAAATCTATCCGTTCATACACCCATCCATGTATACAACCATACATCAACACGACCTTACATCCATAAACCCGTCC
>NW_016985667.1:494-1447 GCF_001483705.2 Eufriesea mexicana | reverse complement strand
ATCCATAGATACATTCATATATACATCCATACATCCATACGTCCATTCATCCATACATATATATATATAGATCCAAACAGCCATACATCCGTACACCCGTCCATCCATACCTCAATCGATTCTTACACCCATCCATTCAAACAACCATTCATCCATTCATACATCCATCCGTACATCCTGCTTGCCACACATCCATCCATCCATACATCCACCCATCCATACATCCATCGAACCATCCATCCTTCCATTCATACAAGCACCTATTCATACATCCATTGATCCATACATCTATCCATCCATACATCCATCCATCCATACATCCATATATCCACACATCCACAAATCCATCCATCCATACATCCATCCAACCATACATACGTCCATACATACATCCATACATACATCCATACACACATCCATCCATACATCCGCCCATTCATTACTCCATCCATCCATACATACACTGATATATACATCCATACATCCATACATCCGTATCATCCATATATTCGTATATCCATACATACCTACATCCATACATCTATCCATCCATACATCCACCGATCCATACACCCATCGATCCATATATCCATACAACAATCCTTCCGTCCACCCATCCATACATCCATACATACATCAATAAATATGTTGTCCATACACACACAAGTACATTCGTCCATACATACATCCATACACACACCATTCCGCACATCCATCCATACATCCACACATTTATCCATACAATCTTCCATACATACATCCATACAACCATAAATTCACGCATCCATACATCTGTACATCAATACATCCATCCATCCATATATCCTGCCATCTACACATACATCCATCCATAGATCCATCAATCCATACAACCATACATCCACCCATCCATACATCCATCGATACATATATCTATAAAACATTCCATCCAACCACCCATCCGTACATCCATG
>NW_016985667.1:0-310 GCF_001483705.2 Eufriesea mexicana | reverse complement strand
CACCCATCCATCCATAGGTCCACCCTGGCATACATCCACCGATCCATGCAGCCATGCATACAAACATCCGCCTATCCATACATACATCCGTCCATACACACATACACCCATACTTCCAAACATCCGTCCGTCAATTCATACATCCATACATTCACACATCCGTACATCTATAAAACCGTCCAACCATGCAACCGTTTATCCATACATACATCTATACGTACATACATACATCCATACATACACCCACACACACATCCATGCATACATAGATCCATACATCCACACATACATCCATACACAACTCCATACA
>NW_016985666.1:0-1202 GCF_001483705.2 Eufriesea mexicana | reverse complement strand
AGCACGCCAATAGAATCTTTCCACCTTATTTATGCAAGAAAGTTAGCTTTTCTCGATATTAGTCGAAAATGAGAATAAAATTGATATTTCCAGCCAGATTCTACTGCATTGCAATGTCTGTAGCACGTCAATACAATCTACCCTGCTTATTTAGGCAAGAAAGGTAGCTCACCACGATAATAGTCGAAGCTGTCAATAATATTGAACTTTCCAGGAAGATTATATAGCATTGCAAAGCCTATAGCACGACAATGGAATCTTTCCTCCTTACTTATGCGAGAAAGATAACTCACCACGCTATTAGCCGAAAATGTCAATAAAATTGAATTTTCCAGCCAGATTCTATAGCATTGCAAAACGTATAGCACGCCAATAGCATCTTTCCTCCTTACCTATGCACGGAAGCTAGCTCACCACGAAATTAGTCGAAAATGTCAATAAAATTGAACTTTCCATCCAGATTCCAGTGCATTGCAACGGCTATAAGACGCCAATAGAATCTAAACTCCTTATTTAAGCAAGATAGACAGCTCACCACGATATTAGTCGAAACTGTCAATAAAATTGAACTTTCCAGCCAGATTCCAGTGCATTGCAATGGCTATAGTACGCCAATAGAATCTTTCGACCTTATTTATGCAAGATAGTTAGCACTCCACGATATGAGACAAAAATGTCAATAGAATTGAGTTTTCAAGCCAGATTCTACTGCATTGCAATGGCTATAGCACTCCAGATGGATCTTTCCCCCTTACTTAGGGAAGGAAGTTAGCTCACCACGATATTAATAGAAAATGACAATGAAACTGAATTTTCCAGGACGATTCCATAGCATTGCAGTGCCTATAGCACGTCAATAGTATCTTTCCTCCTTATTTACGCAAGGAAGATCGCTCACCACGATATTGGTCGAAAATGTCAATAAATTTGGATTTTCCAGCCAGATTCCAGAGCATGGCAACAGCTAGAGCACGCCAATAGAGTGTTTACTCCTTATTTATGCAAGAAAGTTAGCTCTCCAAGATATTAGGCAAAAGTGTCAATAAAATTGAATCTGCCAGGCACATTCTATATCATTGCGATGGATATTGCACGCCAAAACAATCGTTCCTCGTTATTTATGCAAGAAAGGTAGCGCGCCAGAGTATTATTCGAAAATGTTAATAAAATTGAATTTTCCGGCCAGATTCTATAGCATTGCA
>NW_016985665.1:0-1140 GCF_001483705.2 Eufriesea mexicana | reverse complement strand
TTTTTGCTATACACTGCTATTCGGGTGAGTTCAGAGATCTACATTCATCTGCTATACTGTGCTTAGCTATAGTGAGGCCAGCAATGGCTTTCGTGGCACGTCAGCTTGTCTCATGTTACGCTGGCTTATCTTACGATTGATTAGGATAGGATGAGATTGCTTTAACTTTTGCGCTATACACCGCTATTCTGAGGATTTCTGCGCTCTACATTGCTCTTATATGCCTAGCTTGTCTCTGGGGAGGCCAGCAATACTATTCTCTGCACATTATGTATACTTATGTTACGCATGGCATGGCTAGGCTCGGAGAGGTTAGGTTAGGGTATCTTTGACTACTGTACCGCACACTGCAGTGCCGTGGACTACTGCCCTCTACTTTGCTCTAGTATGACCTGCTTGGCTCTGGGGAGGCCAGCAAGCGTGTTGTCGGCACGCTAGCTTGAGTTACGTTACGTTTGGCTTGGCTAGGTTTGGATATACTTGGTTAGGGTAGGCTCATCTTTTGCGCTGTACACTGCTGCTCGGCCGAAATCTGTGCACTGCATTGCTCCGCTAGCGTCTGTTTGAATCTGCGGAGGCCGGAAATGGCGGTCGTTGCACGGTTGGTTGACATATGTCAACTTTGGATAGGCTAGGTCAGGTAAAGTATTTGGTTAGGTTGGCTTTGACTTCTGCGCTATATCCCGCTCTTCGGTTTATATCTGCGATCTGCACTGCTGTACTAACATCTGCTTGTCTCTAGAGAGGCCAGCAATGGTGGTCGTGGCACGCTCGGTTGAGTTATGTTATCTTCGGTTAGGTTAGGTTAGGTTAAGTTCAGTCAGGATGTCCTTGTCTTTTGCGCTGTACGCTGCTATTCGGTGGATTTCTACTCCCTACTGCGATCTTATATTCCCTGCCTTCCACGGGGAATACCCGAAACATTTGCTGCGGCGCGTTATATTCGGTTACCATACGTTAGCTTATGTTAGGTTTGATTGTCGGTAGGTTGGTACGTCTTTCACTTTCGTACCATACGCTGCCATCATATGGACCACTGAGTTCTATTCTCCCGTAATATGCCCTTCTTGGCGATGTAGATGCCAGCAATTGTGGGCTAGGTACGTTAGGTGGGGAGTGGTTACGTTTGATTAGGCCATG
>NW_016985664.1:0-631 GCF_001483705.2 Eufriesea mexicana | reverse complement strand
CATAACGTAGCCTTACGTGCCGGGACCACTATTGCTGGCATCCCCAGAGCTAAGCAGAATATAATATGGCACAGTAGAGCGCAGCAATCCACCTCATTGTAGTCTGTAGCACAAAAGTAAAATATGTACTAACATAACATGCCCAAACCTAACCTAACCGTACGTAGCCTTTCTAAATACTAACGAGCCGATAATACTAGTGCTGGACTACCAAGTTCCAAGCAGAGGATATTAGAGCAATATAGGGCGCAGAAATCCACCGAATAGCAGTGTGTAGAGCAAAGAAGATATATATCCCATCCTAACCTAACCAAGCGTAGCATAACCAATCGTAACCTAACACAACGTAACGCGCCGCGGACACTATTTCTTGTCCTCCCCAGAGCAAAGCAGCGAATGATAGATAACAGTAGAGCACAGAAATCCACCGAATGCCAGTGTATAGCACAAAGGTCATATCTGCAATACCCTAACCTACACAAATATATCATAACCAAACGTAAACTAACCCAACGTGTCGTGCCTGAATCACTGTTACTGAGCTCCAGTAGCAAGGTAGAGCATATTTGGGCACAGTAGAGAGCAGAGATACACCGAATATCCGTGTATAGCACGAAAGTCAAAGCTATCC
>NW_016985663.1:0-711 GCF_001483705.2 Eufriesea mexicana | reverse complement strand
AGGCATTGACATATGTCAAAACGGAACGGATTGCTGCCGCCATTACAGGAACATGGCCACCTCACTAATTTGTTTACTGATGACTTCAATTCCGCAGCAGCTCTGGAATGTACAATATGTAGATGGGTTATGGTTGGATATATATAGAATTGTCCGTACGGCGCTTAGTACGTCCTCCAACAGGTCACTGTTGTCATTTGATTTATCATTTCAGTCCTGAGTTATGCTGTATGAGTTCTGGGATGTTCGACGGCCAGGCATATTGTCGCTGGAGACATTGACATACGTCAAAAGGGTACTTTTGGGTATGGCGTGCAGCCATAATTACGGTACTGTTGCATTTGATTAATTCGTTCACTGATGATTTATATTCCGCTGCAAATCTATAATAAAATATGTGTAGGCCAGTAATGGCTATACAATGTTACAATTGGCAGTACGAGACAATGTACGTCCACCTATAGGGCACTGATCCAATTAGTTTCATCTGTTCCATGATGATTTAAATTCTATAGTCATTATAGAGTAACCAATGTGTAGAACAGCTATGGCTAGGCATAATTATAATTGGCAGTACTCTACCAGGTACACCCACCTACAGAGCACAGTAGCCGTTGAAATAATCTGTTCAGTAATGATTCGAATTCTATAGCAATTCTGGAACGATCAATGCACAGATCACATATCGGTAGTGGTACTGACAAGTAACAA
>NW_016985662.1:240-609 GCF_001483705.2 Eufriesea mexicana | reverse complement strand
ACACCACGATATTAGTCGAAAATGTCAATAAAATTGAATTTTCCAGTCAGGTTCTATAGCATTACAATGGCTATGGCATGCCAATGGAGTCTTTTTTCCTTATTTATGCATCAAAATTTGCTCACCACGATAACAGTCGAAAAAGTCAATAAAATTGAATTTTCCAGTCAGATTCAAGAGCATTCCAATGGCTATAGCATGCCAATATAATCTTTTCTCCTTATTTATGCAACAAAATTAGCTCACCACGATATTAGTCGAAAATGTCAATAAAATTAAATTTTCCAGTCAGATTCTATAGCATTGCAATGGATATAACATGCCAATAGAATCTTTTCTCCTTATTCATGCAACAAAATTAGCTAACCA
>NW_016985662.1:0-216 GCF_001483705.2 Eufriesea mexicana | reverse complement strand
GTCAATAAAATTGAATTTTCCAGTCAGATTCAATAGCATTCCAATGGCTATGGCATGCCAATAGAATCTTTTCTCCTTATTTATGCAACAAAATTAGTTCACCACGATATTGGTCGGAAATGTCAATAAAATTGAATTTTCCAGTCAGATTCCATAGCATTGCAATGGATATAACGCGCCAATAGAATCTTTTCTCCTTATTCATGCAACAAAATT
>NW_016985661.1:0-492 GCF_001483705.2 Eufriesea mexicana | reverse complement strand
GATTTTCTGGTTAGGATTTCTCTGTCTTTTGTGCTGCATACTGCTTTTCGGTGGATTCCTGCCGCCTACATTGCTCTACTATACTCCGCTCGAAGCAGTGGAGGCGGGAAATTGTGGTAGTGTCACGTTAAGGTGTGTTCTGTTACATTTGGTTAGGTTAGGATTTTCTGGTTAGGATTTCTCTGTCTTTTGTGCTGCATACTGCTTTTCGGTGGATTCCTGCCGCCTACATTGCTCTACTATACTCCGCTCGAAGCAGTGGAGGCGGGAAATTGTGGTAGTGTCACGTTAAGGTGTGTTCTGTTACATTTGGTTAGGTTAGGTTATTCTCGACTTCTGCGCTGTACGCTGCTCTGTGGTGGAGTCCTGCCCTCTACATTTCTCTACTGTACTGTGCTCGACTCTGTGGAATTGAACAATGGCGGTCGTGGCACGTTAGGATGTGTTACGTCACGTTCGCGTAGGCTCGGTTGGGCCAAGTTTGGTTGCGAT
>NW_016985660.1:0-518 GCF_001483705.2 Eufriesea mexicana | reverse complement strand
CGTTTGGCTTGGTTAGGATAAGTCAAATTTGATCAGTATAGCTTTGACTTTCGTACTATGGACATTGTGCTTGGCTTTGGTGTGCCTGCGGCAATGGTCGCGGCACGGTAGGTTTAGTTATATCTACGTTCCGCTTGGTTTGGTTAGACACGATTAGGCTAGGATACCATCGACTTTTGCGCTATTCACTGCAGTGCGATCGAATTCCGCGCTCTAGTGTGCTCTAGTATATTCTGCTTGGCTCTGGGGAGGCCAGCAACAGCGGTCTCGTCATGTTAGTTTGCATCATGTTGCGCTTCGGTATGTTACGTTTGGTTAGGTTAGGATAGGCTACCTTGGGTTTTGTGCTGTACACTGCCATTCGGTGGAATTCTGCGTTCTAATGCGCACTAATGTGCTCCGATTGGCTCTGGGAAGGACAACAATGCTGGTCTCGTCACGATATGCTTAGTTGTGCTACGATAAGTTACGTTAGATTCGGTCAGGTGTTGTTTGGATACATTCGGCTTTTTTGTTAT
>NW_016985659.1:0-731 GCF_001483705.2 Eufriesea mexicana | reverse complement strand
TTTGGGTAGCTTCGACTTTTCCGCTACACACTGCGATCATATGGATATCTGCGATCTACTCTCATCCAGGGTGCTCAGCTTGACTCCGCGGAGGCCGGGATTACCTGCCGCGGCACGTTAGTTTCAATTAGATTACGTATGGTTGGGCTACGATTGGTTGGGTTAGGCTGTGTGAGGCTAGGAGAGGGTATGCTTGACTTCTGTGCTCTACGCATCAATGCGGCCGTTTTCTGCGCTCTGCTGTACAATCGTATATTCTGGTTCGCTCCGTCGAAGTCCGCAATGACGGATTCGGCACTTCAGGTTGGGCTCGGTTACGTTCGATCATCTTATGTTTGGCTTGGTGAGGCTGGGATTGCTTTGACTTTTGATATGTAAACTGGTTGTCGGTGGGTTTTTGCGTCTTACCTTATTCTAATACACTACGCTTGTCTCCATGGTGGCTGGCGATAGTGGTCTCGGAACGTTTGTTCGAGTTATGTTACGTTCTGTTAGGTTAGCTTAGCTTGGATCAGGCTAGGATAGCTTCAACTTTCTGCTATAGACTGCCAGTATATGGGCTTCTGCACTCTACTCTCATCTAATATGCTCTGCTTTGCTCCGGGGAGGCCAGCAACGGTGGTCGCAGCGCGTTAGGCTTAGTTAGGTTACGTTGAGGAATGTTACGATTGGTTAAGTTAGGAGATGGTAGCTGACCATTGTGCAATACACGCATCTTCGGTGGGTTTCTG
>NW_016985658.1:0-536 GCF_001483705.2 Eufriesea mexicana | reverse complement strand
TAGTTCAGAATTGCTTAAACCTTGGTGCTGCACAATGCTTTTCGGTGGATTTCGGAGCTTTACGGTGATCTAGTGTGTCCTGCTCGGCTCTGTGGAGACCAGCAGTGCTGTACGATAGTTTAAGCTAGTATACGTTTGGATCGTTTGGACATGCTACGATTCCTTATGTTAGGAGAGGATAGCTAGGACGTCAGTGCTACGGTCTGCTATTAGGTGGATTTCTGCGCCCTGCGGCGCCCTAATATTTTCAGGTTTGCTCTGGCAAAGCCAACATTAGTGGTCTCGGGGCGTTATTGAGAGTCGCATTACGATCGGTTAGGTTTGGTTGCGCTAAGTATGGCCAGGACAGCTTTAACTTTTGTGCTGTACACAGCTACTCTGTGGATTTCTCGACTCTACTGTGCTCTAGCATGTCCAGCTTGTCTCTGGGGGGAGCAACAGCAGCGGACTCGGCACGTTATGTTGAGTTAGGCTACGTTTGGTTATGTAACGTTTCGTTAGGTTAGGAGAGGATAGCTCTGACTTTAGTGCTATGA
>NW_016985657.1:0-542 GCF_001483705.2 Eufriesea mexicana | reverse complement strand
TGCTACGTTTGGTTAGTATTAGTGGGGTCAGGCTACGCTAGTGTATCTACGGCTCTTGCGCCAATCACAGAAATACGTTGGATACCTGCGATCTACTGTGTTCCGGTACATTCTCCTTGTCCCTGCGGAGGCCAGTGATAGCGTTCTCGTCAGGTTAATGTTGTGGTACGTGTGGATGTGTTATGTTTGGTTAGGTTAGGATAGGCTACTTTGACTTTTGTGCTGTACACTGCCATTCGGTGGACTTCAGCCTTCTAATGCGCGCTAATGTGCTCTGATTGGCTCTGGTGAGGCCAGCGGTTATGGTCTCGAATCGGTATGTTGTGATGCGCTACGATTGGTTACGTTACGTTTGGTCAGATGTGGTATGATTGTATTTCACTTTTTTGTTATACGCTGTAATGGGGAGGATCTCTGCGCACTTCTGTACACTGGAACATTCTGCTTGGCTTTGGGGAGGCCAGCATTAGTGTCCGCGTCGCGTTAGATCGAGATATGCTATGTTGGGTTAGGATATGTTATGTTAAGCTCGGCAGGTTATC
>NW_016985656.1:0-710 GCF_001483705.2 Eufriesea mexicana | reverse complement strand
AAATAAGGAGGAAAGATACTATTGGCACACTATAGTCATTGCAGTGCTATATAATCTGGCTGGGAAATTCAATTTCATTGACATTTTCGACCAATATCGTCGTGAGCTGTCTTTCTTGAAGAAATAATGAGGAAAGAAACTATTGACGTGCTATGGCCGTTGCAATGGTATAGAATCTGCCTCGAAAATTCGATTCTATTGACATTTTCGACTAATATCGTGGCGCGGTAACATTCTTGCAAAAATATGGAGGAAAGATTCTATTGGCGTGCTATAGCCGTTGCAATTCTTTAGAATCTGTCTGGAAAATTGAATTTTATTGACAATTTCGACTGATATCGTAGTGTGGATACCTTCTTGCATAAATAAGCAGTAAAGATTCTATTGGTGCGCTATAGCAATTGCAATGCTTTGCGCTATAGCTATTGCAATGCTGTAGAATATGGCTGGAAAATTAAATTTTATTGACATTTTCTATTAATATAGTGATGAGCAAACTTTCTTGCATAAATAAGGAGGAAAGATTCTATTGGCGTGCCACGGCCATTGCAATGGTATAGAATGTGCCTCGAAATTTCAATTTTAATGACATTTTCCACTAATATCTTTCTGAGCCCACTTTCTTGCATAAATATGGAAGGAAGATACTATAGGCGTGCTATGGCCATTGCAATGGTATAGAATCTGCTCCGAAAATTCAATTTTATTGA
>NW_016985655.1:0-218 GCF_001483705.2 Eufriesea mexicana | reverse complement strand
AAGTTCTATTTTATTGACATATTCGACTGATGTCGTGCTGAGCTAGCTTCCTTGCATAAGTATGGAGGAAAGATCCTTTTGGCGTACTATAGACCTTGCAATGCTGTAGAATCAGGCCCGAAACTTCAATTTTATTGACATATTTTACTCATATCGTGGTGAGATAACACTCTTCCAAAAATAACAAGGAATGATGCAATTGGCGTGCTATAGCCATT
>NW_016985654.1:293-585 GCF_001483705.2 Eufriesea mexicana | reverse complement strand
CCTTACTTGTGCAAGGAAATTAGCTCACCACGAAATTAGTCGAAAATGTCAATAAAATTGAACATACCAGCCAGATTCTATAGCATAGCGATGGCTATAGCACGACAAAAAGATCTTTGCTTTTTACCTATGCGAGGAAGTTACCTCACGACGATATTAGTCGAAAATATCAGTAAAATTGAATTTTCCAGCAGCATTCTGTAGGACTGCAATGCCTATAGCACGCCAACAGAATCTTTTCTCCTTACTTATGCAAGAAGGATAGCTCTCAACGATATTAGTGGAAAATGTC
>NW_016985654.1:0-245 GCF_001483705.2 Eufriesea mexicana | reverse complement strand
GATGGCTATAGCACGCCAAAAAGATATTTCCTCCTTACTTGCGCAAGGAAGATAGGTCACCACGATATTAGTGGAAAATGTCAGTAAAATTGAATTTTCCAGCAACATTCTGTTGCACTGCAATGCCTATAGCACGCCAATAGAATCTTTTCTTCTTATTTATGCAATAAGGTTAGCTCACCACGATATTAGCCGGAAATGTCAGTAAAATTGTATTTGCCATACAGACTCTATAGCGTTGCAAT
>NW_016985653.1:0-321 GCF_001483705.2 Eufriesea mexicana | reverse complement strand
GTATTTAGTGACTATAGTCTTCCGTCGTGTGTAGATGGCGTCTTGTAGTTGGTGACTATAGTCCCCCTTCGTGTGTAGATGGCGTCTCGTAGTTAGTGACTATAGTCCCCCTTCGTGTGTAGATGGCGTCTCGTAGTTGGTGACTATAGTCACGCGTCGTGTGAAGATGGCGTTCCGTATTTAGTGACTATAGTCTTCCGTCGTGTGTAGATGGCGCCTTGTAGTTGGTGACTATAGTCACGCGTCGTGTGTAAATGGCGTCTCGTAGTTAATGACTAGTCTCCCGTCGTGTGTAGATGGCGTCCCGTAGTTAGTGACTAT
>NW_016985652.1:0-676 GCF_001483705.2 Eufriesea mexicana | reverse complement strand
TACAGACATCAATACATACATCCATCCATACACCCATCCTTCCATACACCCATCCTTCCATACTACCATCCATACATCCATACATGCAGACAGCCATACATCCAAACATCCATACTTCCGTGCATCCACCATTCCATACATCATCATCCACCCATCCATACATCCATCCATCCGTACTAGCGCCCATCCATACATCCATCGATCCATACATCTATCCATCCATACATCCATCCATTCATAGATTCATACATCCACACATCCCTAAAGCCATCCATCCATACATCCATACATCCATACATATATCCATACATACATCCATACATGCTCCCATCCATCCATACCTCCATCCACTCATACATCCATTCATCCATACATCCATACATTCATCCATAAAAGCATTAATACATACATCCATTCTTCCGTCCATTCACCCATCGATTCGTCCACCCACGCATACATACATCCATGCCTCCGTACATACACATAATCTTACATCCATACATCCATGCATTCATACATCCGTACATCCATAACGCAAATACGGCCATACATTCATACATCCATACATACATACATCCATACATCCACAAATCCACCGAACCATGCAATCATTCATCCATACGTACATCCATACATACGTCCATACATACATTCATACATCCATGCATACACCCAT
>NW_016985651.1:0-242 GCF_001483705.2 Eufriesea mexicana | reverse complement strand
CTGAGTTAATTTTCTTGAATAAATAAGGAGGAAAGATACTATTGACATGCTGGAGCCATTGCAATGCGATAGAATCTGTCTGGAAAATTCAGTTTTATTGACATTTTCGTCTAATATCGTGGTGA
Organism: Eufriesea mexicana; assembly: GCF_001483705.2. NCBI lineage: Eukaryota > Metazoa > Arthropoda > Insecta > Hymenoptera > Apidae > Eufriesea > Eufriesea mexicana. The sequence goes on along the minus strand of NW_016985651.1, from coordinate 117 downwards.
GCTAATTTTGTTCAATAAATAAGGAGGGATGATTCTAATGGCATGCTATAGCCATTGCAATGCAATAGAATCTGACTGGAAAATTCAGTTTTATTGACATTTTCGACTAATATCGTG
>NW_016985650.1:0-1704 GCF_001483705.2 Eufriesea mexicana | reverse complement strand
GGCACGTGAGGTTGTGTTAGGTTACGTTCGGTTTTGTTACATTGGTTAGGTTAGGCTAGGATACAGGACTTTTGTGCTGTAGACTGCTGTTCGGTGGATTACTGCGCCCTTCTGCGCTCTAGTAGGCTCTGCTTGCCTTACACGGTTATTCGCTGGGTTTCTGCGATCTACTCTGCTCTAACATGTACAGCTTGTCTCTGGGCAGGCCAGCATCAGTTGCATCGGCGCGTTACGTAGAGTCAGGCTACGTATGGTTAGGTTAGGTTAGGTCAAGTTAGGTTGCGGTATCTTCGACTGTTGTGTTTACAACGCAATACGGCCGATTTTTTCGCTCTACTGGGCTCAAGTATACTCTGCTTGTTTCTGTGGAGGCCAGCATTAGTAGCTTCGGCTCGTTAGGTTGAGTCAGGTTACGTTTGGTTATGTTACGCCAGTTTGTGCTAGATAAGGATAGCATTGACTTTTGTGCCTGTACGCTGCCATTCCATGGAATTCTGCCCTCCGCTCTCCTCTAATATGTTATGCCTTGCGATGGGGATGCCAGCAATTGTGGTCTAGACACGATAGGTTCGATTATCTTACGTTTGGTTATGTTACGTTTTGCTAGGTTAGGATAGGATGACTTCGGCTTTTGCGCTATAAACAGCTATTCGGTGGATTTCTGCGCTCCACGTTGCTCTACTACACTCTAGTCGACTTTTTGGAGGCCAGCAAGTGTGGTCGTTCCACGACTGGCTAAGTTACGTTACGTTCGGTTAGGTTGGGTTAGGTCAGGATATGTGACAGTAGCTTTGACATTTGTGCCATACGCTGCTATTCGGTGAATCCCTGCGCTCTACTGTGCTCTGATTCGCTCTGCTTGGCTCTGTGATTGCCAGCGATATTGGTATCGGATCGTTAGATTTATTTAGTCTAGGTACGGTTAAGTCAGGTTAAGTTAGGTTAGGTCAGGTAGGGTAAGGGTATCTTTACCATTTGTGCCATTCGCTGCTTTTGGTGGCTTTCTGCGATCTGCTCTGCTATAATTTACTCTGCTAGGATCTTTGGATACCAGTAATAGTGGTCTCGGGGCGTCAGGTTAATTTATTACTCCTTTGGCTTTATTACGGTGAATAGGTTATGGTAGGGTAGCTTTGACGTTTGTGCTATACACTGCTATTCCATGGATTTCAACTCTCCACATTGCTCTACTATACTCTGCTCTACTCTGTGGTGGCCGGTAATAGTGGTTTCGGCACATTAGGTTGAGATAGGGTACGTTTGATTATGTTACGTTTGCTTTGATTCGGAATGGATATTTTCGACTTTTCTGCTATACACTTCGGTTCCAATGGTTTCAGCGCTCTACTCTCTTCTAGTATGCTATACTTGACACTGATGGTGCCAGCAGTAGTGGTCTCGGCTGGTTATGTTCGGTTAGGCTAAGTTGGGTTAGGCTACGTTTGTTTGGGTTATGATCGCGTAGCTTTGACATTCGTGGTGCACAATGCTGTTCGGAGGATTTCTGCACTCTTGTGTGCTCTTTTATGCTCTGCTTTGTTCTGGGGAGGCCTGCAATGGTGGTTTCGCCACGTCAAGTATAGTTAGGAAATTTTCGGCGAGGTTACATTTGTTTGGGTTCGGTTTGGTTGGCCCCGACTCTCTCGGCAAAGACAGCCATTAGGTTGATTTCTGCGATCTACTCTGCTCTACTGCACTCTGCTC
>NW_016985649.1:0-1877 GCF_001483705.2 Eufriesea mexicana | reverse complement strand
ATTAATCTGTTCAATGACGATATAGACTTTATAGCAATTCAAGGATGACAAAGGCAGATCCATTATCAATCGTGATTTTAACAATTGATAACATATCACTGAGTTCAGCAATCATCACAATACAGTGGTGGTTGGTTTTCTTTGACCACAGGTGATGTAAATTCTCCTGCGGCTGTAGAATAGTCAATGTATAGTACGGTTATGGCTAGAAACATTAACAGTTGACAGTGCGGTTCTTATTACTTGCACCAACAGAGAACTGATGCAGTTGGATTAATCTATCCACTGAGGATCTTGATTCGGTTGCAATTCTGGGATGACAAATTACAGGTCCATCATATCGCCAGGCATTGGCAATTGACATAGCAGAATTGAGATTAGCCATTAGCGCAGTACTGTTGCTGTAGGCTTTACTTGCCATTGATGACTTAATTTCCGCAGCCGTTCTAGAATAATCAATGTATAGTACAGCTATGTTTGGAGACATTTGCATGCAACATTGCGGTAGTTAGTACGTCTATTACTCTGTTCACAGGTGATTTATTTTCTAAAGCAATTCTGGAATGAAAGAAGGCAGAACCACTGTCCCTCTTGATATGCGCAATTGACAATACATTGCAGAGTACAACCATCGTCACAGTAACGTCGCAGCTGCTACACTTTGCTCACTGGTGACGTAAATTCCAATGCAATCCTACTATAACCAATCCATGGTACGGTAATGTATAGATATTTTTACAGTTGACATTACGTTATTTAGTACATCCACCGAACGAGTCCCGTTGCCGTTGGATTAATCTATTCACTGATAGTGTAGATATCATAGCAATGCTAATATGACAATGTACAGATCCGTTAACCCTCGAGATATTAACAATAGACAACAGAGTAATTATTAAAGCCATGATCACTGTAATGTTGCCATTGGAATACTTCATCCACTGACGATATAATTCCCAAAGCAAACCCAGAATGACTTATGTATATTACGGGTATGTGTAGTGACATTTGCAATTGAGGGTACGGTACTTAGTACAACCACCAACAGAGCACTGCTACGGTTGTATTTATATTTCTACTGATAATTCATATACCATAGCTATTCTGGAAAGACAAAAGACAGTTGCACTATCCCTTGGAATATTAGCAATATCAGCACAGTACTGAGTACAACCATCATCACAGCACTGTAGCAGTTGGGCTCCTCTGATTACTGAAAATGCAAATTCTAATACAATTCTCGAATAAACAGTGTATATCAAGGCTATGGCTAGTGATATATATAATCGACAGAACGGTGCATAGTACATGCTCCGACAGAGGACACTTGCCGTTGGAGTCATCTGTTTACGGATGGTATAAACTCCCTAGCATCATTATAGTGACAACACTGCGGTCCATTACCGCTGCAGCCACTAACAACTGACATAGAAGGACTGAGTGTGGCCACCATCACAGTACTTACGCGTTGGATTCCTTTATACACGGTGATGTGTATTCCAAAGCAAATTTTAGAATAGTCAATGTATATTATAGTACAGTTATGGATAAAGATATTTACAACTGACGGTACGGTGCACGATACATCCGCCAAGAGAGCACTGTAGCCGTTGGCTTAGCTAGTTCAATGACGATTTAGATCCTATAGCCATTCTAAAATGACAAAAGACATATCTGTTTAGCTCAAGATATAACCGAATGACATAGCAGTACTGTGAACAGCCATCATACCGTTACTGCAGCCGCTTGATTAATTTATTCGCTCACATTTTTTACTCCCCAGTAGTTCGAGAATATTCAATGTATACATCAGTTACTGCTGGAGATATTAACAATTCTCAGTACGGTAGACCTTACGTTTACCAATGGAGCATTGT
>NW_016985648.1:0-667 GCF_001483705.2 Eufriesea mexicana | reverse complement strand
GTCAGGTTACATTCGGTTATGTCGGATCTGGCTATGTTTGGTCAGGATAGCCTTATCTTTTGCACTGCACACGGCTATTCGATGGATTTCTGCGCTCCGCTGAGCTCTAGTATGTCCAGCCTGGCCCTGGGAACGGCAAAAGTGGCTGCATCGGCACGTCAGTTTGAGTTATGTTACGGTTTGTTCGATTAGGAGATGATAGCTTTGACTTTAGTGCTACATACCGCTGTCGGTGGATTTACCCGCTCCACTGTGCGCGAGAATGCTCTGCTTTGCCCTGGGGCGGCCAGATATACGGGCCGCGGTATGCTAGGTTCTCTAGGTTACGTATGGTTAGTTTATGTTTGTGTTATGGTTCGGATACCTTTGATTTTCCTGCCATACACTGCGATTTTATGAATTTCTATGCCCTACTCTCCTCGAATAATTTCTGCATGGTCCTGGGGAGGCCAGGAGTATTTGTCTCGGCACGTTGGTCTGAGTTAACTTGCGCTAGGTTGTGTTGCGTTTGGTTAGGTTAGGACGGGATAGCTTTGACTCTTGTGCTATACGCGGATATTCGGCGGATTCCTGTGCACTGCGATGCTCTACTATACCCTGTTCAACCCTCGAGAGTCCAGCAGTAGTGTTCGCCGCACATTAGGTTGCGTTACATTACGTTTGGTTA
>NW_016985647.1:325-612 GCF_001483705.2 Eufriesea mexicana | reverse complement strand
TTGCATTGCGACGGCTATAGCACGCCAATTGAATCTATCCTCCTTATTTATGCAATGAAGTTATTTCACCACGATATTAGTCGAAGATATCAATAAAATTGAATTTTCCAGCAAGCTTCTATAGCGTTGCAATGGTATTAGCACGCCAAAAGAATCTTTCCTCCTTATTTATGCAAGAACGTAATGTCACCATGATATTAGTCGAAAATGTCAATAAAATAGAATTTTCCAGCCAAACTCTATAGCATTGCATTTGATATAGCACGCCAAAGGGATCTTTCCTCCTT
>NW_016985647.1:0-209 GCF_001483705.2 Eufriesea mexicana | reverse complement strand
CTCCTTATTTATGCAAGAAAGCTAGCTCACAACGATATTAGACGAAAATGTCAATAAAATTGAATTTTCCATACAGATTTTACAGCGTTGCAATGGCAATAGCACGCCAATAGAGCCTTTCCTCCATATTTATGCAAGAAAGTTATCTCACCACTATATTAGTCAAAAAAGTCAATAAAATTGTATTTTCCAGCCAGATTCTACAGGAC
>NW_016985646.1:0-559 GCF_001483705.2 Eufriesea mexicana | reverse complement strand
CCTAACCAACTGTAGCGTGACCAAGCGTAAGCTAACTCAACCCAACGCGACCAGACAACTATTACCGGCCTGCCAAGAGCCAAGCAGAACATGTTAGGGGAGAGTAGAGAGCATGAGTCAATTGAATCGCAGTGTATAGCAGAAAAGTCAAAGCTATCTAAACATTATCCAATCAATTGTGACCTAACCAAACGAAGCCTAACAGAACATAACGAGCCGCGACTACTATTACTGGACGAATACCCAGGGCCACGCAGAATACGGTAGAGCGCAGTGAAGCGCAGAAGGCCACCGAATGGCAGTGTATAGCACAAAGGTCATAGCTACAAGAGCCCAACCTAAGCAAACGTATCATGGCCGAACGTAAACTAAAACGAGCTAACGTGCCTAGACAACTATTGCTTACTTCCACAGAGCCAACCAGAATATACTAGAGCACAGTAGAGAGCAGAAGCCCGCCGCAATGCAGTGAAAGGCACATAGGTCAAAGATACCGTAACATAACCTGGCCAAACCTAACGCAACCAAACCTTGCCTAACGCAGCATAACGTGCCAAGA
>NW_016985645.1:0-6339 GCF_001483705.2 Eufriesea mexicana | reverse complement strand
GTCCCAACGGTGCTCTAATATTTTCATCTTGGCCCTGACAAGGCCAGCAATAGTGGTCCCGGCACATTATGATCAGTCATGTTACGCTAGGATAGGCTGGGTCAGGCTAAGTTTGGTCTTTGGTCAGGATAACTGTAACTTCTGTGCTTTACACTGCTATTCGGTGTATTTCTGCGCTCTACTGTGCTCTAATATGTCCTACTTGGCTCTGGTGAGGGCAGCTATAGCGGTCTCGGCACGTTAGTTTGATATGTGCTACGTTTGGTTATGTTCTGTTGGTTTGGGTTAGGTTCGGGTAGCTTTGAATTTCTGATATACACTGCGATTTTATGCATACCTTCGCTCCGCTCTCTACTAGTGAGTTCTGCTTGGCTCTGGGGCGGCCGGCAATAGTAGTCGCGGCACGTTAGTTTGAGTAAGGCTATGTTAGGTTATGAACTGTTTGATTGATGTCTGCCCCCTACTCTCCACTAATGTGTTCTGCTTGGCTCCGGTGAGGCTAGCATTGGTGGTCAAGGCACGTTAAGTTGAGCTATGTTACGTTTGGTCATGTGACGTTTGGTTAGGTTAGGAGAGGATAGCTACAACCTTAGTGCTATATTCTGCTATTAGGTGGATTCCTGCACCCTACAGTGACCTAACGCTTTCAGCTTGGCCCTGTGAATGCCAGCAATAGCGGCCTCTGCACGTAACGCTGTGTCTGGCAACGTTCGGTTAGGATGCTCAGGATATGTTTTGTCACGATAATTTTAACTTTTGTGCTGTACACGGCTATTCGGTGGATTTTGGAGCTCCACTCTGCTCTAGTATGTCCTGCTTGACTCTGGGGAGGCCAATAATAAGGGTTTCTGCACGTTAGGTTGAGATAGGTAACGTTTGGTTACGTTACGACTGGATAGGTTAGGAGGGGATTGCTTTGACCTAAGCGCTGTATTCCGCTATTAGGTACATTTATGCGCCCCACAGTGCTCTAACATCTTCGGTTTGGCTCCGGCAAGGCCAGCATGGGTGACCTCGGAAGGCTATGATGAGTCAGACTGCGTTCTGTTAGGTTGGATGAGGCTAAGTTTCGTCAGTTTGGCTTTAGCTTATGTGCTGCACACTGCTGTTCGATGGATTTCTGCGGTCTACTGTGCTCCAGTTCGAACTGCTTGGCTCTGGGGTGGGCGACAATAGCGGTCTCGGCATGTTATGATGAGTCAGGTTACGTTCGGCTGGGCTGGGATAGGCCATGTTTGGTTAGGATAGCTTTAACTTCTGTGCTGTACACTACTATTCGTGGATTTCTGCGCTCTACTGCGCTCTAGTATGCCCTGCTTAGCTATGGAGTGAGCAAAAATAGAGGTCTCGGCACGTTAGTTTGAGTTAGGCTATGTTTGGCTATGATCTGTTGGTTTGGGTTAGGTTTGGGTAACTCTGACCTTTCCGATGTGCACTGCGTTTCCATGGATTTCTGCGTCCTACTATCCACTAGTGAGTTCTGCTTGGCTCTGGGGGGCCAGCAATAGAGGTCGCGTCTCGTTAGGTTGGGCTAGGTTACGTTTGGTTATGTTACGATTCTTTAGGTTAGGAGGGGGAAACTTCGTATTTAGTGCTGTATCCTGCTATTAGGCGGATTCCTGCGCCCTGCAGTGCTCTAATATTTTGAGATTGGCTCTGGCAAGGTCAGCAAGTGTGGCCTCGGCTCATTATTGTGAGTCATGCTACGTTCTATTAGGTTAGGTTAGGCTACGTTTGGTAAGGGTAGCTTCAACTTATGTGCTGTACACTGCTATTCTTTGGATTTGTACGCTCTACTGTGCTCTAATATGTCCTGCTTGGCTCTGGGGAGTGCAGCAGTAGCGGTTTCGGCACGTTAGGTTGTGTCAGGCTATGTTTGGCTATGCTCCGTTGGTTTGGGTTAGGTTTGTGTAGCTTTGATTTTTCTGATATACACTGCGGTTATGTGGATATCTGCTTTCCACTTTCCACTAATGCGTTCCACTTTACTCTGTGTTGGCCAGCAAAGGTGGTTGCGGCACGTTAGGTTGTGTTATGATACGTTTGGGTACGTTACAATTTCTTAGGTTAGGAGGGGGTAGCTTCGTCTTTAGTGGTGTATTCATTAGGTGGATTCCTGCGCCCTGCAGTGCTCTAATATTTTGTGCTTGTCCCTGGCAAGGCCAGAAAGGACGGTCTCGGCACGCTATTGTGAATCATATTACGTTCGGTTAGATTGGGTTAGGCTACGTTTGGTGAGGTTAGCTTTAACTTATGTGCTGTACACTGCCATTCGATGGATTTCTGCGCTCTACTGTGCTGTAGTATGACCTGATTGGCCTTGTGGAGAGAAGCAATAGCGGTCTCGGTACTTAAGTTCGATTTATGCTATGTTTGGTTATGTTCCGTCTGTTTTGGGAAGGTTAGGGTAACTCTCACTTTTCCGATGTGCACTGGGACTCTATGGATTTCTTCGTCGCACTCTCAACAAATGCGTTCTGCTTGGCTCTGGGGAGACCAGCAATAGAGGTCGCGCCTCGTTAGGTTGGGCTAGGTTGCGTCTAGCCATGTTACGATTGGTTACGTTTGGAGGGGATAACTTCGCCTTTAGTGCGGTATTCTGCTATTAGGTGGATTTCTGCGCCCTACAGTGCTCTAGTGTGCCCTGCTCGCCACTTCGTAGGGCAGCAATAGAGGTCTCGTACGTTAGGTTGTGTCAGGCTCTGTTCGACTATGTCCGGTATGTTTGGGTTAGGCCTGGGTAGCTTTGACTTTTCTGATATACGCAGCCATTATATGGATTTCTGCGTTCTACGCTCCACAAACGAGATCCGCTTGACTCTGGCGAGGCCAGCTATAGTGGTCTCGGCACGTTAGGTTGAGTTGGGTTACGCTTGGTTCTGTTACGGTTGGATAGGTTAGGAGATGTTGGATTTGACTTTAGTGCTATGGTCTGCTTTTATTTGGATTCCTGCTCCCTACAGTGCTTTAGCATTTTCAGCTTGGCTCTGGGAGGCCAGCAATAGTGATCTCGGTACGTTATGTTGGATGAGGTATCGCTCGGTTAGGTACGTTTAGGCTATGTTTGGTCGGGATAGCTTAAACTTTTGTAATGACCACTGCTATTCGGTGTATTCCTGCGCTCTGCTTCGCTCTAGTATGTCCTGCCTGGTTCTTGGGAGGCCAGTAATAGTGGTCTCTGCACGTCAGCGTAGGTTAGGTTACGTTCGGTTATGTCACGATTCTCTATGTTAGGAGAGGATATCTATGCCTTTAGTGATATAGTCTGCTAATAGGTGGATTTCTGCGCCCTACGATGCTCTAATATTTTAAGCTTGGGTCTGGCATGGCCAGGAATAGTGGTCTCGGCACGTTATGATGATTCAGGTTTCGTTCGTTTCGGTTGGGTCAGGCTATGTTTGGTCAGCATATCGTCTACTTTTGTGCTCTCCACTACTATTCGGTGGATTTCTGCACTCTGCTGTGCCCTAGTATGTCCAGCTTGGCTCTGGGAAAGGCAACAGCAGCTTACTCGGCGCGTTAGGCTAAGATAATTTACGTTTTGTTACGCTACGATTGGTTAGGTCAGGGGAAAGCAGCTTTGACCTTAGTGCTATGGTCTGTTATTACGTGGACTTCTGCGCCCTGCAGTGCTCTAATGCTTTCAGATTGTCTCTGTGTAGGCCAGCAATAGTGGTATCGGCTCGTGATGAGGAGTAAGGTTACGTTCTGTTAGGTTGGGTCGTGATAAGTTCGGCAAGTATAGCTTTAACTTTTGCGCTGTATACGGTTATTCTGTGGATTTCTGCGCTCTGTTGTCCTCTATTATGTCCAGCTCGGCTCTTGGGAGGGAACAACAGCGGTCTCGGCACGTTGGGTTGAGATGGGTTACGTTTTGTTATGCTACGATTGGTTGGGTCAGGAGAGGATAGCCTTGACCTTAGTGGTATAGTTTGCTATTAGGTGGGCTCTTGCGCCCTACAGTGCTCTAATGCTTTCAGCTTGGCTCTGCGAAAGCTCGCTATAGTTGTCTTGGCACGTTACGTTTAGTCAGGTTACGTTCGGTTGTGTTGGGTTAAGCTAAGTTTGCTCAGGATAGCTTTAACATAGGTCCTGTACAGCAATTCGGTGGATCTCTGCGATCTTCTGTGCACTAGTATTTCCTGCTTGACTCTGGCATGGGCAGCAATAGCGGTCTCGGCACGTTAAGTTGAGTTATGCTATGTGTGGTTATGTTCTGTTGGTTTGGGGTACGTTTGGGCAGCTTTCACTTTTCTGATATACACTACGATTCTATGTGGTTCTGCGTTGTACTCTCCTCTAACGTATTCTGTTTGGCTCTGTAGAAGCCAGCAATAGTGGTATCGGCACGTTACGTTGAGTCACGTCACGTTCGGTTATGTTGGTTCAGGCTAGGTTTAGACAGGACAGATTTCACACAGTGCTCTAATATCTTTAGCTTGGCTCCGGGGGGACCAGCAATGGTGGTCTCCGCAGATTATGCTGAATCAGGTTACGTACGATTTGGTTGGGTTTGGCTATGTTTTATTTTGTGTAGCTTTAACTTTCGCTGTGTAGACTGATATATGGTTAATTTCGGCACTCTACTGTGCTCTGGTGTGCCCTGCTTGTCTCTGTGGACGCCAAGAGTAGTGCTCTCGGCACGTTAGTTTGAGTTATGTTTCGTTTGTTTGTGTTAGGTTTGGTTGGGTTTGATTAGGGTAGCTTTGACATTTGAGCTATACACTGCTGTTCGGACGATTCCAGCGTTCTACAATTCTCTGCTATACTCTGCTTAGCTGTCGTGATGCTAGCAATAGCGGTCGTGGCACGTCAGGTTGCGTTCCGTAACGACCACTCATGTCACGTTTGGTTAGGTGAAGATGGTATTACTTTGACTTTTGTGCTATAGATTGCCCTGCTTCGGATTTCTGCGGTCTACATCGATTTAATATTCCCTGCTTTGATCTGGGAATGCCAGAGATTGCGACCGCGGCGCGTTTGCCCGTGTTACGTTACGCTCGGCTAGGTTGGGTTTGTTTGGGTTAGGTTGGGATATCATTGACTTTCGTTCCATGCACCGCCGTCCTACGGACCTCTGCGTTATCCTATCCTCTAAAATGCCCTGCTTTGCGATGGTGAGGCCAGCAATGGTGGGCTAGTCACGTTAGGTTGGGATAGGTTGCTATTGGTTTGGCTAGGGTTGGTCAGGTTTGGTTAGGACATCCTATACTTTTCAGCTTCACACTTCAATGCGGCGCATTTCTGCGGTCTACTGTGCTCTAGAATACTCTGCGTGGCTCTGGGGACGTCAGCAATGGTGGTCTCGGCACGTTAGGTTTATGTTAGTTACGTTTCTTTGTGTTATGTTTGGCTAGGTTAGGACAGGATAGCCTTGACTTTTGTGCTGTACGCTGCTATTCGGTGTACTTCTGCTCTTTACTGTGATCTGATATTCCCAGCTTTGCTCTGCGAATTCCAGACATTGTGGCCGCGGCGCGTTACCATGAGTTTGTTTATGTACGGTTAGGTTAGGTTTGTTGGATGTTGTTGGGATATCTTTGACTTTCGTACTCTACACAGCCGTCATATAGTCCTCTGCGTCCTACTCTCCTCTTTTGTGCCATGCTCGGCGATGTGGAGGCCAGCAATGGCCGGCTAGACACGATAGGTTGGTATGGTTTACGTTCGATTGTGTTGGGTTAGGTCAGGTTAGGTTGGGATGTCCTCTACTTCCCAGCTTTACACTTCAATGTTGCGGGTATCTGCGCTCTACTGGGCTTTAACATGCTTCGCTTGACGCTGGCGAGGCCAGCAATATTGGTTCCGGCACGTTGTATTTAGTTAGGTAACGTTCGGTTATCCTACGGTTGGTTAAGTTAGGAAAGGGCAGCTTCATCTTTTGAGCTATGCACCGCCATTCGTTGGATTCTAGGGCTCTACTGTGCTCTTATATGTTCTGCTCGTCTCTATGGAGGCCAGCAATAACGTTCGTGACACGTTTGGTTGGGGTATGTCACGTTTGGCGTCGCTAGGTTAGGATAGGTTTGGTTAGAGTGGCTTTGATTTTAGCGCTATACACTGCTATTTGGTGGATGTGTGTCATGCTAGGTTTGGCTATGTTACGATTTGCTAGACTAGGAAAGGTTGGCTTTGACTTTCGTGCTATACACTGCTGTTCGGTGGATTCCTGAGCTCTGCTGTACACTAATCTGTTCTGTTTTGTTCTGGGGAGGTCAGCAATAATGGTGTAGGCACGTTATGTTGCGTTAGCTTCGTTCGGTAATGTTAAGTTTGATCAGGTGAGGATATCATATCTGACTTTTGTGCTTCACACTGTAATCCGGTGGATTTCTGCGC
>NW_016985644.1:0-516 GCF_001483705.2 Eufriesea mexicana | reverse complement strand
GAGCTTACATCCATGCATAAATAAGTAGGAAAGATTCTATCGGCACGCTGTACCCATTGCAGTAGAGCAGAATCTGGCACGAAAATTCAATTTTATTAACTATTTTGACTAATATCGTACTGTGGTATCCTTCTTGCATAAATAAGGAGGAAAAATTCTATTGGCCAGCTGTAGCCATTGCAATTCCATTGTATCTGGATTGAAAATTCAATTTTATTGTCATTTTTAACATTTTCGACTAATATCGTCGTGAGCTAACTTTCTTCTATAAATAAGGAGGAAAGATACTATTGCCGAGCTATAGCCATTACAATGCTATAGAGTCTGCCTCGAAAATTCAATTTTATTGGCATTTTCGACAATTTTCGTGGTGAGGTAACTTTCGTGCATAAATAGGGAGGAAAGATTCTATTGGCCAGATATAGACATTGCAGTTCCATAGTATCTGTATTCAGAATTCAATTTTATTGTCATTTTCGACTAACATCGTGGTGACCTAACTTTCTTCCATATGTA
>NW_016985643.1:0-563 GCF_001483705.2 Eufriesea mexicana | reverse complement strand
ATTGCATTGATGTAGAATCTGGCTGAAAAGTTCAATTTTATTGACAGTTTCGTCTAATATTGCCGTGAGCTTTTTCTGCATGCATAAGGAGGAAAGATTTTATTGTTTTATTTCATTGCTATAGCCATTGCATTGCCATAGAATCTGAATGAAATGTCAATTTTATTGCCATTTTTGTCAAATATTGCGGCGAGCAAATCTTTCTGCGTAAATAAAGAGGAAAGATTCTATTGTGTTGTTATAGCCATAGCATTGCAATGGAATCTATCTGAAAAGTTCAATTTTATTGACATTTCCGACTAATATATTGTTGAGCAAACTTTTCTGCACAAAATAGGCGGAATGATTCCACTGGTTTGCTATAGCGAACGCATTACAATAGAATCTGACTGAAAAGTCCAATTCTATTGACATTTTCGACTAATTTCGTGGTGCGCTTGCTTTTTTGAGTAAATAAGGAGGAAAGATTCAATTGGGTTGCTATAGCCATTGCATTGCATTCGAATCTGCCCTAAAAGATTTATTTTAATGAAATCTCCGAGCAATATCGTTGCGAGCAAGCT
>NW_016985642.1:0-741 GCF_001483705.2 Eufriesea mexicana | reverse complement strand
GTACTTTCTTTGAACAGGTCTGACTAAATGGGTTCGTTGAAGAAATAATTTTAACCACTTATACATTAAAAACTAATGTTCTCAAGAAATATTGTCAATAAAGATGATCATAATGCTCATTTACAAAATTTTGTAACTAATATATATATATTATGTATTACTATACATTATATTTTGTTATTAATTTTATTATTATTTTTATTAATTTATAACGTTTTTGCTGTGGAAACTAAGTATTTATTAATTTGTCATTTTCGTAAGAGAAACGTATTTATATTTGCTACATTGATATTAATAAATATAAGAAACGTTGTTTGATATTCTACATCGATACATTAGTCCATGGCTATATCAAAGACGCAGCATTTTCCCGCGAGAAAAGTCGCGAGAAAAGTGCACAGATTGTCTAGCGTCAGTCGTCTTCAGTTCCGCGCCAAACGAACATACCGGTAACAAATAGTGGAATAATTTTGTACGTCAAAGTGAAACATTAAAGATTTCCACCAAACGTTTCGTAAAGTAGTGATATCGGTGATTAAAGTTTTAATTGCTACAACTGAGGAAATATATATTTAAGAACTATAACGCGACGTGTCGGGTATTAGCTCGCGATACTGCAGTTATAGGTTACGTTTCGAATATTATCGCAATATTTACGAATAAGATATAGCAAAAGTATAAGAAATTGTGAGAAATTTACGAAGTTTAGGATTATTAACTGTGAACATTTCTTCGGTGTTA
>NW_016985641.1:3811-10020 GCF_001483705.2 Eufriesea mexicana | reverse complement strand
CCGAATAGCAGCGCGTAGCAAAGAAGTCAATGCTACACTGTCCTAACATAGCAAAGCGTAACACTGCCAAACGCAACCTAACTCAACCTATCGTGCCGTGACCACTGCTGCTGACCATCAAAGAGACGAGTAGCTCAGGTTAGGGTAGAGGAGAGTTCAGAAATCCATAGGAACACAGTGTACAGACGAAGGTCATGGCTATCCTAACCGAGCTATACCTAACCTAACCTCGCGAATGTAACATAATAGTGATCCCGGCAAGGTACGTTTGGTTAGGTTACGTTAAATTATGTTTGGTCAGGTTGCCTTCGTCTTTTGTGCTATGCACAGCAATGCGGCCGATTTCTACACTCTACTTTGCTCTAGCATATTCTGCCCGGCTCTGTGGGTCTCAGCAATAGTGGTCACGTCATGTTAAGTTTGGTTAGGTTATGTTTGGTTAGGTTAGGATAAGATAGATCCGCCTTTCATGCTATACACAGCTGTTCGGTGGATTTTTCCGCTCTACTGTGCTGTAATACGATCTGATTGGCTCAGGGATGCCAGCCATAGTGGTCTCGGCAGGTTAGGTTGAGTTAGGTTACGTTTGGATAGGTTAGGCTTTTCTGGGTTGGGTTAGGATAGCTTTGACCTTCCTGCTATACATTGCCATTCCTTGGACTTCTGCGCTCCACTCTCCTTTAACATTTTTTGCTTGGCGTTGGGGAGGCCAGCGTATTGGACTCGGCTCGCTCGGTTCATTTAGTCTACATTTGGTTGGGTTAGGTTAGGTCTGGTAAGGTAAGGGTATCCTTGACATTTGTGCTATTCGCTGCTGTTTTGTGGCTGCCAGCGCTCTAACATGCTCTAGTGTGTTCTGCTTGGCTCTGCAGGTTCCAGTACTAGTGGTGTCGGCACATTAGGTTAAGTTATGTTACGAGTGGTCTTATTAAGTTTCGATAGGTTAGGAAAGGGTTGCATCGACCTTTGTTACGTACGCTGCCATTCGCTGGAAGTCTGGGCTCTACATTGCTCTACTCTTCCCTGCTCGACTCAGGGTTGGCCAGAAAAAGCGTCCGCGGGGCGCTAGGTAGGGCTAGGTTTCATTAGGTTAGGTTAGGCTTGTTTGGGTTATGTAGGATATCTTTGACTTTTGTGCTGTACACTACAGTGCGGTGGATTTCTGTGAGCTACTCTGCTCTAGCATGTACTGCTTGGCTCTGTGGAGGCTGGAAATTGTAGCCGCGGCAGGTTAGACTGTATTAGGTCACGTTTGGCTTTGTTACCTTTGCTTGCGTCCGGTTTGGATTGCCTTTACTTTTCCGCTGTACCCTGCGATTATGTGTACTTCTGCGGTCCCATTTCCTATAATATATTCTGCCTGGCTCTGGTGAGGCCAGCATCTGCGGTCGCGTCACGTACGGTTGACTTATGCTACGCTTGGGTATGTTACGATTGGTTACGTTGGGAGGGGATAGCTTTGACGATTGTGCCAAGCATCGCCATTCGATGTATTTCTGCGGTTTACATTGCCATAGTATCCTCTGCTCGTATCTGAAGTGGCCAGCAATGGTGGCGGTGACACGAGAGGCTGAGTTAGGTTACGATTTGTTAGGCTAGGTGTATTAGGTTTGGTTATGATGGCATGGTGGCGCGGCACGTTAGTCTGTCTTGTATTACGTTTGCTTAGGCTATGTTAGGCTACGCTTCGTCACGACATGTTCGCCTTTCGCGCTGTATGCAGCTGCACCGGGGGTTTCTGCGATCTGCTGCTCTCTAACATGTTCTGAATGGCTCTGAGAATGCCAGCCATGGTAGTCACGGCACGTTATGTTGAGTTAGGCTACATTTGTCTATGTTAGGTTTGGTTACGTTAGGACAGGGTAGCAATTACTTTTGTGCTATGCACTGCTATTCTGTGGACTTCTGCGCTCTACATTGATCTAGTATGCACTCCTTGACTCTGGGGAGGCCAGCAATATTGGTCGTGGCACGATAGGTTGAGTTAGGTACCTTTCGGCTAGGTAAGGCTGGGATATGTTTGGGTATGACGTCTTAGACCTTTGTGCTGTACACTGCTATTCGGCGGATTCCTGCATTCTGATGCGCCCTCATATGTTCAGCTTGGCTCTGGAAGGGCCAGCAATAGTGGTATCGGCACGCCACTTCGAGATAGGCTACAATTGGTTAGGCTAGGTTAGGACAGTGCGTGTTAGGACATCTATGGCTTTTGTGCTATACATTGTAATGCCGTGGATTTCTGCGCCCTGCTGTGCTGTATTATATTCTGCCAGGCTTTGGGGCGGCCAGAAATTGTAGTCTCGGCACGACAGTTTGTGGAAGTTTACGAATCGTTGGTTTAGGCTAGGAAGGTTTGGTTAGGATTTCTTTGCCTTTTGTGCTATACGCTATTATTCTGAGGATTTCGGCGTTCTGCATTGCTATACTATACTCAAATTGGCCCTGGGAATGCGAGCAATAGTGGTCCTGGCAAGATAGAATGAGTTAGGGAACGTTTGGCTATGTTACGTTCGGTCAGGTTGGGATGGGGTGGTTTAGACTTTTGTGATATACCCTGCTTTCCGCGGATTTCGGCGCTTTACTGTATTCTAACATTTACTGCTTGAATCTGGGGAAGCCAGGAATAGTGGTCTCTGCACACTACGTTGAGCTATGTTACGTTGCGATAGGATAGGTTTGGAAGGCTTTGTTGGGATTTCTTTGACCTTTGTGCCATACACTGCTGTTTGGTGGATTTATGCGCTACACATTGCTCTACTATACTCTGCTCGGCTCTGCGAAGCTAGAAATTGACGTCTTTGCACATTAGGTTGCGTTGGGTTATGCTCGGCTAGGTTAGGTTAGGTTATGTGTGGTCGGGATAGCTTTGAATTTTGTGCTATACACTGCTTTTCGATCGATTTCTGTTATATACCGTGCTGTAATGTATTCCGATTAGCTCTGGGGATGCCAGCTGCAGTGGTCGCGGCACGATGTGTTGATCTATGCATCGTCTGTTTAGTTTAGATTAGGTCAGGTTAGGTCAGGATTTCTTCGACTTTTGTGCTGTACACTGCTTTTCGGTGGATTTATGCTCTCTACATTGCTCTTTTACACTCTGCTCTACTTTGGGGAGGTGTGCAATGGAAGTCGTGGCACGTTAGGTTGAGTTCGGTTACGTTTGGATAGGTTAGGCTAAGTTATGTTTCGTTAGCAAGGCTTTGACTTTTGTGGTACACATTGCCCTTAGGTGGATTTCTGTGATCTGCCGTTCTCTGATGCGTTCAGCTTGGATCTCGGGAGTCCAGCAGTAGCGATCGCGGTACGTTAATCTGAGTTATGTTACGTTTGGCTATGTCTATATTGGGTATATAGAGATAGCACTGCTTTCCCTTTGGTGTTATACAGTGCTTTTCGGTGGGTTTCTGCGCTCTAGGGTGGTCTATTATGTTCTGCTCGGCCGTGTGGTGGCCAGCAATAGCGGTATCGGCATCGTTATTTCGAATTCGGCTACGATTGTTTCGGTTAGTTTGGGTCATGTAAGGTTTTGATACCCTCGACTCTTTCGTTATACACTGCTTTGCGGTGGATTTCTGCGCTCTGCTGTGCTCTAGTGTATTCTGGTTGGCTCTGTGGACGCCAGAAATAGTGGTCTCGTCATGTTAGGTTCAGTTAGGCTACGTTTGGACACGTTGCGTTTGGACATGTTACGTTTGGCTACGTTAAGAGAGGATATATCAGGCTATTGTGCTGTACACTGCTATCCGCTAATATTTGCGCACTACTGTGTATCTGTATCCCCTCACCGGCACTGCGGTAGCGAGTAAAAGTATTCTCGGCACGTTAGACTGTGTTAGGTTACGTTCCCTTATGTTACGTCTGGAACGTTTGGTCAGGATTTCCCCGAATTTTGTGGCATACACTGCTATTCGGTGGATTTATGCGCGCTACATTGCTTTACTACACTCTGCACGACTCTGGGAGGCGCGAAATTGACGTCGCGGCACGTTAGGTTGCGTTAGATTGTGCTTGGCTATGATAAGTTAGGTTATGTGTGGACAGGATGGCTTTGACTTTCGTGCTATACACTGCTTTTCTGTCGATATCTGTCATCTACTGTGCTCTACTATATTCTGCTTGGCTCTGTAGATGCCAGCAGCAGTGGTCGCGGCACGATAAGTTGAGCTATGCTTCATCTGGTTAGTTTAGGTTGGGTCAGGATAGGTCTGGATATCTTCGACTCTTGTCCTATACACTGCTATTCGGAGGATTTATGCGCTCTGCTGCGATGTAGTACACTCTGCTTGTCTGTGTGGAGGCCAGAAATAGTGGTCTTGTCATGTTAGTTTGAGTTATGCTACGTTTGACTAGGATAGGATAGGCAACTTTGACATTTGCGCTTTACACAGCTATTCCGTGGATTTCTGTGATATACTGCGCTCTACTACATTCTGTTCGGCACTGGAGGGCCAGGTCCAGTAGTCGCGACACGACCAGTTTTTTTATGCTACGTTTGGTTAGGTAAGGTTTGGTCATGGTAGGTCAGGATATCCTCGACTTTTGTGCTATGAACTGCTATACGGGGGATTTCTGCGCCCTGCACTGCTCTACTATATTCTGCATGACTCTGGGGAGGCCAGCAATAGCGGCTGTGGCAAGAAATGTTCGTTTATGCTACGTTTGCTTCGGTTACGTTCGTCTGAGTTTGGTTTGCATAGCTTTGACTTTTGTGGTATAGACTGATATTCTGTGCATTTCGGCGCTCTATTATGCTGTAGCATGACATGCTTGGCTCTGGCGAGGCCAGTAATTTTGCTCTCGGCACGTAAGTTTGAGTTAGGTTAAGTTTGGTTAGGTTATATATGTTTTGGTTCGGTTTGGATAGCTTTGACTTTCTTGGCATAGGCTGTAATTCGGACTATTTCTGCGACCACCCGTGCTCTACTATACAGAGCTCGACTCTGGGGAGGCCAGCAAGAGTGGTCCCTGACGTTAGGTTGAGTTAGGTTACGTTTGGTCAGGCTAGGTTTGGTTTGGCTAGGTTATGGTGGATTAGCTTTTGTGCTTGATACTGCTATTTGCTTGCTTCCTGCTATCTACTTTGTTCTAGCATGTAATGCACGACACTGTGGAGGCCAGAAATAGTGGTCTCTGCAGGTTCAGTTATGTTTCGGTACGTATGGTGATATTAAGTTTGGATAGGTTAGGAGAGGATAGCCTTGACTTTTGGCCTATACACTGCTGTCCGGTGAACTTCTGCGCTCTACATTGCTCTACTGTACTCTGGCCGAATCTGGGGAGGCCAGTAATGGTATTCCCGGCACGTTAGTTTGTTTTAGGCTTAGTTCGGCTATGTTACGATTGGTTATGGTAGGAGGGGATAGCTTGGCTTCTGCGCTATGTACTGCTACTCGGTGAACTACTGCGCTATACTGTGCTCTAATAAGCTCTGCTTGGCTCTGGGGAGGCCAGCAATTGTTGTCTCGGCACGTTAGGTTGCGATAGGTTACGTTTGGGTAGGTTATGTTTGCTTGTGTTAGGTTTGGATAACTTTGACTTTCTTGGCATAGACTGTAATTCGGTGGATTTCTGCGCTCTGCCGCGCGCTATTATACCCTGCTAGACTAGGGGGAAGCCAGGAATAATGGTCGCTGCTGGTTAGGTTGTGTTTGGTTACGATTGAGTATGTTACGTTTGACTAGGTTAGGAGATGGTAGATCGAACTTTGGTGCTACGCATTGCTATTCGGTGTACCTCTTCGCTCAGCTGTGATCTGATGAGTTCAGCTTGGCTCTGGGAAGGATTGCAATAGTGGTCATGGCGCGTTATGCTGAGTTAGGCAACGTCTGGTTGGGATAGGTTAGGTCAGGTTAGGTTAGGATATCCTTGACTTTTGTGCTATACACTGAAACGCCACGGTTGTCTGTGATCTACTGTGCTGTAGTATATTCTGCTTGGATCTGGGGATGTCAGCAATGGTGGTGTAGGACTGTCAGGTTGAGTTAGGTTACGTGTGGTTATGCTACGTTTGGTTATGATAGGCCACGACAGATTCGACTTTTGCGCTACACAATGCTATTCGGTGGATTTCTGCGGTCTACTGATATGAAGTACGCACTGCTTGGATCCGGGGAGGCCAGAAATTGTGGTCCCTGCACGTTTGTTTGATTTAGGCTACGTTTGGTTGTGTTACGTTCCGTTTGGGTAGGAGGCCGTTTGACTTTTGTGCT
>NW_016985641.1:0-265 GCF_001483705.2 Eufriesea mexicana | reverse complement strand
ACGGTAAAGTTATGGTACGTTTGATTATATTATGTTTGGATTGGTTGGGGCAGGGTACCTTTCACTTCTGAGCTATGCTCTGCTATTCGACGTAATTCTACGCTCTATGTTGCTATACTATAATCTGCTGGACTCTGGGGAGGCCAGTATTAGTGGTCTCTGCTCGTTGGGTAGGGTTTAGTTACGTTTCGTTAGGGTCTGTTTGCTTGCAATAGGCTTGGCTAGTTTTGACTGTCTTGACATAAACAGTTATTCGGCGGATTTC
>NW_016985640.1:0-550 GCF_001483705.2 Eufriesea mexicana | reverse complement strand
GCTCACCACGATATTATTCGAAAATGTCAATAAAATTGTATTTTCCAGCTGTACTCTATAGCACAGCGACGGCTGTAGCACGCCAATTGAATCCTTCCTCCGAATTTATGAAAGAAATATAGCTCACCACGATATTAGTCGAAAATGTCAATAAAATTTTACTTTCCAATCACACTCCATATCAATGCAATGGATATAGCACGCCAATAGTATCTTCCCTCCTTATTTATGCAGGAAACTTAGCTCACCACAATATTAGCCCGAAATGTCAATAAAATTGAGTTTTTCAGTCACATTCTAAAGCATAGCAATGGATATAGCATGCCAAAAGTATCTTTCCCCCTCACCAATGCATGGAAGATAGGTCACCACGATATTAGTCGAAAATGTCAACAAAATTGAATTTTCCAGCCACAACCTATATCATTGCAATGGCTATAGCACTAAAAAAGCATCTTTCCTCCTTTCTTACGCCAGGAAGTCAGCGCACCACGATATTAGTCGAAAATGTCAGCAAAATTGAACTTTCCAGCCAGATTCTCTAGCATTG
>NW_016985639.1:0-569 GCF_001483705.2 Eufriesea mexicana | reverse complement strand
AATTTCTGCGCCCTACATTGCTCTAATATGCTCCGCTTGGCTATGAAGAGGCCAGCAATAGTAGCCTCGGCACTTCATTTCAGTTATTCTACGTTCGGTTAGGTTAGGGTACCTTAGAATCTTTAATCTTGTGCTGCACACAGAAATGCGGTGGATTACTGCGCTCTGCTGTGCTCCAGCAAATTCTGCTGTGGAGCCAAGCAATAGTTCTCTCGGCACGTTTGGTTGGGCCAAGCTACGTTCTGTTATGTTACGTATGGTTATGTTAGGATTTGGTAGCTTCGACTATTGTGCTGCGCAATGCGATTCCATAGATATCTGAGCTCTACTCCCCTCTAATATGCTCTGCTTGGCTCCGGTGAGTGCAGCAATAGCGGTCCCGGCACGTTAGGATAAGTTAGGTTACGTCAGCTTCCGTCACGTTTGGCCTGGTTATGATGGGGTAGCAATGACTTTCGAGGCATTCACTGCTATACTGTCGATCTCTGCGCTCCACTGTGCCCTACTATGTTCTGCTTGGCTCTGGGAAGGCCAGCAATACTGTTCCCGGCGCGTTCGTTTCAGATAGG
>NW_016985638.1:9462-10083 GCF_001483705.2 Eufriesea mexicana | reverse complement strand
CTTTGACTTCTGTGCCATACATTGCTATTCGGTGTACTTCTGCCATATACTGTGCCCTAATATGCTCTGATTTCCTCTGGGGAGGCCAGCATTAGCGGCCCAGGCACGTTAGGTTGAGTTACGCTACGTCTGGTTAGGTTACGTTTGTTTGGGGTAGGTTTGGAGAGGTTTGACTTTCGTGGTATACACTGTTGTTCGGTCGATATCTGCGATCTCCTGTGCTCTAGTATACCGTACACGACTCGGAGGAGGACAGTAATTGTGGTTTCGGCACATTAGTTTCTGTGAAGTTTCGTACGTTTATGTTACGTTTGATTAGGGTAGGAGAGGATAGCTTCGACTTATGTGCTATGCACTGCAATTATTGGGACTTGTGCGCTTTGCTCTCCGTTAATAACTTCTGCTTGGTGAAGGGGAGGCAATCAATGATGGCCAATGCGCGTTAGGAATGGTTAGGTTAGGTTTGATTCTTATACATTTGGTTTTGTTAGGGCAGAGTAGCATTGACTTTTGTGCTACACACTGCTATTCGGGCGATTTCAAGTTTCTACATTGCTCTGCTGTACTCTGCTTTGCTCTCGTGAGGCCAGTAGTATCGGTCGTGGCACGACATGTTATGCC
>NW_016985638.1:0-1260 GCF_001483705.2 Eufriesea mexicana | reverse complement strand
TCTGCGCTCTCCTCACCTTTAATGGGCCCTGCTTGGCATTGTGGAGGCCAGAAATTGTGGTCTCGGCACGTCAGGTTTAGTAAGTCCACGTTTGGTTTGGTCCTGTTCGGTCAGATTAGGATAGCATAAATTTGTCTTTTGTTTTATACGCTGCTTTCCGCCGGCTCTCTGCGCTCTACTGTGCTCTAGCATATTCTCCTTGGCTCTAGGGTTTCCAGCAACAGTGGTCTCGTCACGTCATGTTAAGTTAGGTAACGTACTGTTTGCTTAGGATAGGCTATGTTTAGTTAGGATAGCATTTATTTTTCTGCTTTACATTGCTATTAGGTGGATTGCTTCGCCCTACTGTGATCTAGTGTGTTCTCCTTGGCTCTGGGGTGCCGCTATAGTGGCCTAGGCACGTTGGGTTGAGATGGAGTCCGTTCGGCTATGTTACGTTTGGCTAGGTTAGGATAGGATAGCTGTGACTTTAGTGGTATACACTGACATTCTATTGACCTCTGCGCTCTTCTCTCCTCTAATATTCTCTGCTTGCCTATGCGGAGGCCAGCAATAGTGGTCCCGGCACGTTTGGTTGAATCATGTCACGATTGGCTTGGCTATGCTAGGTTAGGCTTGGTTAGGATACATTTGTCTGTTGTGCTCTACACTGCTATTCGGTCGAAATCTGCGCTCTGCACGGCTCTACTATCCTCTGCTTGTCCTTGTGGTGCCAGCAATAGTGGTCGTGGCACGTTCGTTTGAATTTGGATAGGTTAAGTTCGCACAGGATGGCTTTGCCTTTTGTGATATATACAGCTATTCGCTCGATCTCTAACATCCACCCTGCTGCAGCTATTCTGCTAGACTATGGGAATAACAGCAGTGGCGGTCGCGGCACGTTAGGCTGGGTTAGGTTGCGCTCGGTTAAGTTACGTACGGTCAGGTTAGGATATGGTAGCTTAGACTTTTGTGGTATACGCTGCTCCTCGGTGGATTTCCGCGCTCTGCTATGCTCTACTATACTCTGCGCGACTCTGGGGAGGCGAGCAATAGTGGCCTCGGCAGGTTAGACTGAGTAAGGCTGATTTCGGCTGGGTTACGTTTTTTTGCGTTAGGATTGGATAGACCTTGACTTTCGCGGTATACACAGTTATTTGGTGGATATATGCCCTCCACTATTCTCTACGATACTCTGCTCGACTCTAGGCAGTCCACCAGTATTTGTCGCGGCACGTTGCGTTGTGTCAGGTTTGGATAAGCTACGTTACGTTTGGTAAG
>NW_016985637.1:0-502 GCF_001483705.2 Eufriesea mexicana | reverse complement strand
TTTGGTTAGGCTACGTTATGTCAGGATGGCTTTTACTATTGGGCCAGACACAACTGTACGATGTATTTCTGCGCCCTACTGTGTTGTAATATCCTCTGCTTGGGCCTGAGGGGGGGGGGGGATTGAGGTCTCGGCACGTTAGGTTGAGTTGCAGGTTGCGTTCTGTTAGGTTACGTTTGGTTAGGTTAGTGTAGGGTAGCTCTGGCTTTTGTGCCCTACACTGGTGTTCAGTGGATTTCTACGCTCTGCATTGAACTACTGTATACTATATACTCTGCACGACTATCGGGATGCCAGCAATGGTGGTCGCTGCACATGACGATGAGTTCGGCTTCAATAGGTGAGGTTAAGTTAGTTTGGGTTAGGTACGGATATCTTCGGTTTTTCTGCTGTACACTGCGATCCCATGGATTTCTGCGACCTACTCTGCTCTGGTATGTCCTGCTTGGGTCTGTGGTGGCCAACATTGTGTGGTGGCGGCACGTTAGGATGAGCTAGGTTA
>NW_016985636.1:0-347 GCF_001483705.2 Eufriesea mexicana | reverse complement strand
CATTGAAGTTTAAAGCAGAAAAGTAGAAGATGTTCAAGCCTAACCTCTCCTAAGCTAACACAACCAAACGTAAGCAATCCCAACCTAACGTAAATAACCCAGTATTGCAGGCATCCCCGTCACCGTCGCCTAGATGGGCATATTAGAGGAGAGGAGAGCACTGAGGTCCATGTAATGGCAGTGTATAGAACAAAAGCCAAAGATATCCCAACCTCTCCTAAACAAACCTAACCTAACCAAACGTAACCTAGCACGAACACGCGCGACGCTTCCACTATTCCCAGAGCTCCCACAGCGAAGCTGGGTGCATTAGATCACAGTAGAGCGCAGAAATCCACCGAAGAGCA
>NW_016985635.1:0-338 GCF_001483705.2 Eufriesea mexicana | reverse complement strand
TGGCCCTGGCGAGGTCAGCAATACTGGTCGCTGCAAGTTATTCGTGTTAGGTTACATTCGGATCGGTTATGGTTGTTTGGTTCAGGTTCGGATATCTTCGACTTTTCTGCTGTACACTGCGATGCAATGGATTTCTGAGCCCTACCCTCCTCTACTACGTTCTGTCCGTCCACCTGGATCACAGCAATAGTGGTTGCAGCACGTTATGTGTATTTAGGCCACGTTAGTTTAGGATACGTTGGGATGGAATAGGCCTGAGTAGCATTGACTATTTTGCTGCTCGCAGCTTTCGTTGCATTTCTGCGATCTACTCTGCTCTAGTATGCTCAGCTCCACTC
>NW_016985634.1:0-520 GCF_001483705.2 Eufriesea mexicana | reverse complement strand
AGCGTACCGAGTCAAATATTGCTGTCCTCACCAGAGCCAAGCACAGCACAATACAGCAATGTGAAGCGCAGAAGTCCACCGAATAGCCGGGCACAGCAAGATATCAAGGCTATCCTATCCTAGCCTAGCCAAACGTAACATATTAAACGTATCTTCATTCAATATTCAAACTAACGTGGCGAGAACACAGTTGCTGGCCTCCGGAGAGCCAAGCAGAATATAACAGAGTGAAGTAGAACGCAGAGGTTCGCCGAATAGCAGTGTATATCACACAAGTTAGAGCCATCCTACCCTAACATGACCAATCGTCACATAACCGAGCGTAACGTAACTCAAGCCAACGTGCCGCGCCCGCTATTGCTGGCCTTCACAGGACCAAGCAGCAAATATACCAGAGCACAGTGTTGCGCGGAAAAGCGGCGAGTAGCAGAGAATACTACGAAAGTCGGTGCTACCGTAATCGAACGTAGCAAAACCTACTCTCACGAAACGTAGCCTATCTAAACCTAATGTGCGGAAA
>NW_016985633.1:0-649 GCF_001483705.2 Eufriesea mexicana | reverse complement strand
GCAATGGCTATAGCACGCCAATAGAATGTTTCCTCCTTATTTACGCAAGAAAGCTAGCTCACATGATATCAGTCGAGAATGTCAATTAAATTTAATTTTCCAGCCAGGTTTCAGAGCATTGCAATGGCTATAGCACGCCAATAAAATCCTTCATCCTTATTTATGCGAGAAAGCTTGCTCACCACGATATTAGCCCAAAATGTCATTCAAATTGAATCTTCCAGACAGATTCTATAGCAATGCAATGGCTATGACATGGCAATAAAGTCTTTCCTCCTTATTTATGCGAGAAAGGCAGATAACCGCGATATAGGCTGAAAATGTAAACAAAATTGCATTTTCGACACAGATTCTATAGCACTGCAATGGCTATAGGTGACCAATAGGATGTTCCCTCCTTATATATGCAAGAAAGTTGGTTCACCACGATATTAGTCGAAAATGCGAGTAACATCGTATTGTACAGCCAAATTCTGCAGCATTCCAATGACTATAGCACGCCAATACAATCTTTCATGCTTATTTGTGCGAGAAAGCTTGATCAGCATGATGTTATTCCAAAATGTCATTCAAATTGTATCTTCCAGCCAGATTGTATAGCATTGCAATGGCTATAGCGCGGCTATAATATCTTCCCTCCTTATTTAAG
>NW_016985632.1:0-284 GCF_001483705.2 Eufriesea mexicana | reverse complement strand
CCACCGGATAGCTGTGTGCAGCGCAAGCGTCAATGGAATCCTAACCCAGCCTTTCTAACCTAGTCTAACGAACCGAAAACTATCACAACCTAACGTGCCGAGACCACAATTGCTTGCCCCCCGGAGCGAAGCAGAATATACCATAGCACAGTCGAGAGCAGAAATCCACCGCACTGTTGCGTACAGCACAAATGTCAAACACATCTTGACCTAACATGTCTTAACCTAACCCATCCAAACGTAGTATAACTCAACATAACGCGATGACACAAATATTGCTGGAC
>NW_016985631.1:0-1007 GCF_001483705.2 Eufriesea mexicana | reverse complement strand
TATTCCTGGCGTCGCGAGACGCAAGCAGGGTGTGGTGGCGTCCAGAGCAGCGGAAAAGTCAATAGAATCGCAGTGTATAGCAGAAAAATTGGAGCACTCCACACCTTACACAGGCTAACATAAAATAGCGAAACGTAAACTAGCCCAACCTAACGAGCCGCAGCCACTATTCCTGGCCTCGCAAAAGTAAAGCAGTGCATGCTGGATCACATTAGAGTGGAAAAGTCCACCGAAAAGCAGTATGGAGCACAGAAGTCCGAGGTACTCTTCCCTAACCGAACCAATCGTTACACTACCAAACGTAACCAAACTCAATCAAACGTGCCGCTACCACTATTCCTGGCCTCACCAGAGCCAAGCAGAGCTTATTAGGGTATAGTAGGGCGCAGAAATCCACAGTATCACATTGTACAGCGGAAAAGTCAAAGATATCCATATTAAACACCAACTGTTGTAACCTAACATACCGTAGCCAAACTCAACGTAAGGTGCAGTGACCATCGTTGCTGGCCTCAAGAGGCTATAGCAGATTAGAGTAGATCACAGTGGATTAACGGAATCCACCGAATAACTGTGTATAGCGCGAAAGTCATAGCTACCCTAACCAAACATAACCTAACCTAACATAACCAAGCGTAACATAACTGAAGCTAACGTACCACGACCACCATTGTTCGCATCCCGAGCGTCGAGCAGAGTATAGTAGAGCAATGTGGAGAGCAGGAGCCTACCGAATAGCAGTGTATAGCACAAAAGTCAAACCAATCCTCTCCTAACTTAGACAACCGTATCATTCCCTAACGTAGCCAGCAAGACTTATCGTGCCACGACCGCCGTTGCTGACCTCCCGACAATCGGGCAGGGTATAAGAGAGCACAGTAGACCTCTCAAAGCTACCAAATAGCAACGTACAGCACAAAAGTCAAAGATATCCTAACATAAGCCGTCCTAACCTAACCTAACCAAACGTAGGATATATAGACTTAACGAGACGGAAACTCTATTGC
>NW_016985630.1:0-501 GCF_001483705.2 Eufriesea mexicana | reverse complement strand
ACAAATCTTTTATTTTTATCTTTTATAATTCTAATCTTTAATTTTTTCTGACAAATCTCGAGCTTTTCATGTGAGATGTTGAAAAATACATGTACCATTCAAAAGTTTTAATGTTTTTCAATTTTGATCACCTTTTATTTGGTATAGAAAAAAATAGAAATCTGCAAATAATATATATATAAAAGAGGAAAATAGTAATATATTCATAAAGTTATTTTTGTGCGAACACAAGTATCTGGATATGTTTAATACGTACTGAAATTAAAGTTCCGTATGGATGAAAATATTGTAGCATATATTATTTTGAGATATTATAAATGCACGATTAAGATCGTGCTTTAGACTTCTACCGTGCTTACGTTTATCGGTGCATTTTATTTAAAACAAATCGGGGAAAAGTTTACGTATACGTATGCACCACTGGTGACACACGTGCGTCGATGAAATGTGAGCGATGCAAACATTTGCACGTTTATCCGCATTGTTTCGACGGGACGTTTG
>NW_016985629.1:0-384 GCF_001483705.2 Eufriesea mexicana | reverse complement strand
TACACCTATCCATCCACACATACAACCATCCATACATCCATGCATCCATACATCCATCCCTGCATACATCCATTGAAACATTCATACCTCAATCCATCCACACATTCATCCATCCATACACACATCAATCCACATATCCGCGTATCCATACATGCATCCACCCAAGCATAATCCATCGATATATCCATCTCTCCATAGACCCATCCTTTCATAAATCCATAAATCCATTCACCCATACATCCATACATACACCCATACATCCATCCATACATCCATCCACCCATCCACCTATACATACATCCATCCGCGCGTACATCCCTACATCCATGCGTCCATCCATCCATCCATACATCCATCCAAAAATCCATACATGCATGCATCGAT
>NW_016985628.1:0-733 GCF_001483705.2 Eufriesea mexicana | reverse complement strand
AGATAGGGTGAGTGTGGTTACGTTCGGTTAGGTTAGGTTAGGCTACGTTTGGTTAAAGTGGCTCTGACTTTTGTATTATACACTGCTTTCGGTGGACCTTTACGCTTTACTGGTCTCTATTCTGCTTGGCACTGGGTAGTCCAGCAATAGGTGTTTCGGCTCGATAGGATTAGACCTTCTACGCTTGGTTAGGTTAGGTTAGGGCAAGTTAGGCTTGGATATCTTCGAATTTTCTGTTGTACACTGCGGTCCTATGGATTTCTGCGCCCTAATGTCTTCTAACATGTTCTGCTTGGCTACGGCGTGGCCAGCAATGTTGGTGTCGGCACGTTAGGATTAGCTTGGTTACGTTTGGTGGTGCTACGATTGGTTAGTTGAGAATAGGGTACCTATATCTTCCGCGCCGCATACTGCTTTCGGTAGATTTCTGCGCCCTACTCTCCACTAATATGCTCTTCTTGGCTTTGTGTAGGACAGAAATAGTGGTTTCGGCGCGTAACATTTAGTTATGTTACGTTCGGCTTTGTCACTATCTGTTAAGTTAGGATAGGGTAGCTTCAACTCCTGTGCTATTCACTGCTATTCGTTGGATTACCGCGCTCTACCGTACTCTAATATCTTCTGCTTGTCTCTGGGGAGGTCAGAAACTGCGGTCGTGGCACGTTTGTTCGTGTTACGTTACGTTCGGTTTGGTTAGGTTAGGTAAAGTTTGGTTAGGATAGCTTTGACCTTC
>NW_016985627.1:0-1297 GCF_001483705.2 Eufriesea mexicana | reverse complement strand
CCACAGAATATATCTATTCAAAATCTATAATCTGTTATAGCTTGGTGAATAGGTCGCCTAACGTCTTCAAACGAATGCCTAGTACAGTCATCTACTTGCCAGAGAGTATGTGTATACAAAATCTATAATATGTTATAGCTTGGTGAATAGAACGCCTAGCGCCTTCAATCCAATGGCAAGTAAAGCCATCTACTTGGCAGGGAATAGATCTATTCAAAATCTATGATCTGCTATAGCTAGGTGAATAGGCCGCCTAACGCCTTCAATCCAATAGAAAGTACAGCCACCTACATGCCAGAGAATAGGTCTATTCAAAATCAATTGTCTGTTATAGCTAAGTGAGTAGATCGCCTACCGCCATAAATCCAATGGCAAGTACAGACATCTACTTGCCAGAAGATAGGTCTATCCAAAGTCTATAATCTGTTATAGCTTGGAGAATAGTCCGAAAAACGCCTTCAATCCAATGGCAAGTACAGTCATCTACTTGCCAGAGAATAGGTCTACTCAAAGCCTATAATCTGCTATAGCCTGCTGAATAGGTTGCATAACGCCTTCAACCAATGGCAAGTACAGCCATCTACTTGCCAGAGAATAGGTCTATTCAAAATCTATAACCTGTTATAGCTTGGTGAATAGATCGCGTAACGCCGCCAATCCAATGGCAAGTACAGCCACCTACTTGCCAGAGTATAGGCCTATTCAAGGTCTATGATCTGTTATAGCTTGGTGAATAGATCGCAAACCGCCTTCAATACATTGGCAAGTACAGACATCTACTGGTCAGAAAATAGGTCTATTCAAAATCTAAAATCTGTTATATCTTGGTGAGCAGATGGCCGAGCGCCTTCAGCCGAATGGCAATACCTAGTTTCCAGACAATAGGTCTAGTCAGAACCTATAGCCTGTAATATCTAAGTGAATAGATCGTCTAACGCCTTCAATCCAATGGCAAGTACAGCCATCTACTTGCCAGAGAATAGGTCTACTCAAAACATATAATCTGTTATAGCTTGGTGAGCAGGTCGCCTAATGCCTTCAACCAATGGCAAGTACAGCCATCTACTTGCCAGAGATTAGGTCTAATCAAAGTCTATAACGTTTTATACCATGGTGAATAAATCGTCTAACGCCTCCAATTCAATGGCAAGTACAGCCATCTACATGCCAGAGAATAGGTCTATTCAGAATGTATATCCTGTTATAGCTTGGTGAATACATCGCCTAACGCCTTCAATCCAACGGCAAGTACAGCCATCCACTTGCCAGAGGATAGGTCTATTCGAAATCTAAAATC
>NW_016985626.1:0-861 GCF_001483705.2 Eufriesea mexicana | reverse complement strand
GGCTAGGTTAGGTTACGATTGTTTATGCTATGTGTGGTTTGGTTAGGCTGGGATAGCATAGACTTTTTTGGTATAAACCGCCTTTCGGTGGATTTCTGCGATCTCCTGTGATCTCGTATGCTCTGGTTCGCTCTGGAGTGGCCAGAGATAGTGGCCGTGGCTCATTAGCTTGAATTGGATCACGCTTGGTTTCGTTATGTTTGCTTGAACCAGATTTGGTTAGCACTGAGCTTTCTGCCATACCCTGCGACCTGCGAATTTCGGCTCTCTCCTGTACTCTAACATGCTCTGCTTGGTTTTGTAGAGGCCAGGAATACTGTTCACCGCAATATGGGTTGTGGTAGATTATGTTTGATTTGGTTAGGTCAGGTTGGGTGCGGTATTGATAGCTTAGACTTTTGTGCTCAACACTGCTATTCTGTGGACTTCTGCGCTCTACTGTGCTCTATTGTAATCTGCATGACCCTGGAGACGCCAACGATGGTGGTAGCGGCAATTTAGGTTGCATTATGTTACGTTTGGTTATGTGATGTTAGGTCGAGCTTGGTTGGGATTTTTTTGACTTTTGTGCTGTATGTGCTGTACACTGCTGTTCGGTCGATAACTGCGCCCTGCGTTACTCTACTATCAACCGCTAGTCTCTGGGGAGGACAGAAATGGTGGTCGTCGCACGTTAGGTTAAGATAGATTACGCTTGGTTATGTTAGGTTACGTTGTGTTAGGCTACGATAGCTCTTACTGTTGTGCTACACACTGCTGTTGTATGGACTTCTGCGCTTTTCCGTGCGCTATCACGCACCGCTTATATCCGCTGACGCCAGGAGTATGGTTAGGAGTAAGGTTAGGCTAAGTTTGGTAGGA
>NW_016985625.1:263-607 GCF_001483705.2 Eufriesea mexicana | reverse complement strand
GACTCTGGGAAGGCTAGCAATAGTGGCCTCGGCACGCTATATTGAGTCAGGTGACGTGCGGCTTGGTTCGGTTAGCCCAGGTTTGTAAGGATAACTTTAACTTTTGTGCTGTGCACTCCTATTCAGAGGATTTCTGCGCTCTACTCTGCTCTTGTACGTTCTGCTCGGCTCAGCGGATTGCAGCAATAGCGGTCTCGGCGCGTTAGTTCGAGTTCCGTTACGTTTGGCTATGTTAAGGTTGCTTAGGTTAGGAGATGGTGGCTCTGACTTTAGTGCCATAGTCTGCTATTAGGTGGATTTCTGCCCCGCGAATGCTTTACTATTTTTAGCTTGTCTCTGGGAAA
>NW_016985625.1:0-240 GCF_001483705.2 Eufriesea mexicana | reverse complement strand
AGTGAACATACGTTCGGTCAGGTTGGGTTGGGCAATGTTGGTCAGGATAGCATTATTTTGCACTGTACGTTGCTCTTCGGTGGATGCCTGCGCTCTACTGTGCTCTGGTGTGTCCTGCTTGACGCTGGGGTGGCGGGAAATAGTGATCGCGGCATGTTTGGTTCTGTTATTCTATGATTCTCTATGTTCGTTCGTTTGGGTTAGGTTTGGGTAGCTTTGACTTTTCTGATGTACCCTGCC
>NW_016985624.1:0-2075 GCF_001483705.2 Eufriesea mexicana | reverse complement strand
TATAGCTTTGGCTTTTATGCTGTGCACCGCAATTCGGAAGATTTCGGCGCTCTACTGTCATCTTAATTTCCCTGCGTTGCTTTGGGAATTCCAGAAATAGTGGCCGCAGCGCGTTAGATTGAATTAGGTTACGTTCTGATATGTTAGGATTGTTTGGGTTTGGTTGGAATATCATTGTCTTTCGTGCTATACACTGCCATTGCATTGGCCTCGAAGCTCCACTCTCTTGTCTGCTATGGTTAGGTTCGTGTAGCTACGACTTTTCCGCTGTACGCTGCGATTCTATGGGTTTCTGCTGTCTACTCTCCTCTAATATGATCCGCTCGTCCCTGGGTATGCCAGCAATGGAACTGGCGTCGCGCAAGTTATAGTTACGTTACGTTTGGTTACGTTAAGGTTGGTTAGGTTAGGAGAAGGTAGCCTTGATTTTTGTGCTTTACATTGGCATTCGGTGGGCCTCTGCGCTCTACTATACCTCGTTACGTTCCCCTTGGCGCTGGGGATGCCGGCTACAGTGGTCTAGGCACGTTAGCTTGCATTACGTTACGCTTGCTTATGATACGTTTGTTCAGGTTAGGATAGGATAACTGTGACTTTCGCACTATAAACTGATGTTCGGTGAATGTCTCCGCTCTACATTACTCTACTATACTCTGCTTGTCTCTGTGGTGGCCAGAAATGTGTTCGTGGCACGACATTTTGAGACAGGTTACGTTTGGTTGGGCTGGGTTGGGTTAGGTTTGGCTACGGCGGTTTCGACTTGTGTGATATTCACTGCCATTCGTTGGATTTCTGCGCTCCACTCTGCCGTGGTATGTTCTGCTTGGCCCTGGGCAGGCCAGAAATAGCGGTCACGGCTCGTTAGGTTTAGTTAGTCCACGTTTGATTAGGTTCGGTTGGATCTGGTTAGGTTAGGGCTTATTTGACTTTTGTATTATACGCTGCTGTTTGGTGGCTCCCTGCGCCCTACTGCGATCAAGTATGTTCTGCTTGTCTCTGGGTATCCAGCGTTAGCGGTCTCGGCACGATCGGTTAAGTTAGGATACGTTCGGTTATGTAACGTTTGGTTAGGCCAGGCTGTCACAACTTTGACTTTTGTGCCATACACTGTTATTCGGTGTTTTTCTGCGCACTGCTGCGATCTAATGTACTCCGCTTTGATCTGTGGAGGCTAGAAATGGTAGCCGCGTCGCGTCGGGTTGTGTTACGTTACGTTCGGTCAGTTCAGGTTTGCTTGGGTTTAGTTAGGATAGCTTCGACTTTCGTGCGCAACGCTGATATTCTATGGGCTTCTGTGTTTTAATCTGCTCTACCATGGTCTGCTGGTTTCTGGGGAAGCCAGCAACTGTGGGCGTGGCACGTTAGGCTGAGTAAGGATTCGTTTGGTTAGGTTATGTTGATTTGGGTTAGGCTTGCATAGCTCCGACTTGCGTGGTATACACTGCTATCCGTTGGATATCTGCGCCCTGCTGTGCTCCTGGATTTCCACTCGGCTCTGGGATGCCGGCAATAGTGGTTTCGGCGCGTTATGTTGAGTTATGCAATGTTTGGTTAGGTTACACTGGTTTGGGTTAGCTTCGGATAGCTTTGACTTTCGTGGTGTACACAGTCATTCGGTGGGCTTCTGAGCTGTACTATGCTCTGCTCGACACTGTGAAGGCCAGCCATAGCAGTCGCTGCTACTTAGGTTGTTATGTTACGTTCGGTTATGTTACGATTGGTTAGGTTTGTAGAGGATATACTTTTGTGCTATGAACTGCTGTGCGGTTGACTTCTGCTCTCTGCTGTGTTTCAATGTGCTCTGCTTGTCGATGCGGAGGACGGCAATAGTGGTCTCGGCACGTTAGCTTGCCGTATGTTATGTTTGGCTAGGGTAGGTTAGTCTTTGCCATGTCACGACATCTTATACTTTTCTGAGTTACACTGCTATTATGATGGCTTCTGCGCTCTACTCTCCTATAATATGAACAGCTTTGCGATGGGGAGGCCAGCAATATTGGTCTAGGCACGTTAGGTTCTATTTGGTTACGTTTGGTTATGTCACGTTTGGTTTGGTTACGGCAGGATGACTTAGA
>NW_016985623.1:0-641 GCF_001483705.2 Eufriesea mexicana | reverse complement strand
CAACAGATGAAAAACGTTGTTCACTCATAATGTCGGTTCCAACGTAAAACTAGGATAATAAATGTGTAGCAGGACGACGGCTATGGATACTTCCATCTGACGGCACGGTACTTAGTACATCCACCAGCTGAGCAAATTAGGGCGCTGTGTTAATCTGTGCAATCATGACTTAGATTATATAGCTGTCCTAGAATGACAAAAGACAGATCCATCATACCTCGAGATATTAACAATTGAAGACAGAGCTCTGAGTACATCCATCAACACAGTAGTGCAGCCGCTGGACTACTTTGTTCACTGACGACGTAAATTCCAAAGCAATTCTGGAATAATCAGTGTATATTACGGTTAAGGCTTGAAATACTTAGAATCGAGCGCACGGTACCTATTACATCCAACAGTGCATCACTGTAGCCGTTTGACTAATCTGCTATATGAGGATTTAAATCCTATAACAGTTATAGCATGACAAGGTACAGATACACTGACCCTCGAGATACTATAAAATGAAAACACAGTACCCGCTACAGACATCATCACAGTAAGATAGGCGTGGGATACCTTGTTCAATGGTGATATAAATTCCTAACTAATTTTGGAACAAGTTATGTATACTGCGGTTACAGCTGCTGACGTTTAGA
>NW_016985622.1:0-782 GCF_001483705.2 Eufriesea mexicana | reverse complement strand
TGTAACTTGGAGTATAGATGCGTCAAATGCAACGTTCAACATAATCCAGGAGAATGTCCCCGACCATACGCAATAGTTGATAAGCCTTACTGCGTCAACTGCAAGAGCTTCGGTTACCCTGCTTCCTACAGGGGATCCCGAAGCTCCAAGAGTTGAAGCAGAAAATAGGGAAAAGAAAACAGCTCATAAAAATAGAAAGGGAAAGAAAGCAACAATTAATAAATAAAATAATAAATCCGAATATCTCCTACAGCGCAATGCTCTCGGGCAAACAAACAAAAACGCATACAGAAATGCAAGCTACCGCCAGTGTAGAAACCAACAAACCCACACGAACTGACTCACTGAACACATCCAACGCGACATTACTATGAGAAATTAGACAAATGTCAAACTCTATAAACCAACAGATCGCGCGTATAGTGGAAACAGTAGAAATAAATAGCAATAAAATCAACTTCATCGCAGAATCCCTCGGAATAGACTTTTAATGGATACTCCCCGGAGGATACTAGTGATACACATTGATAACAAACTTACGTTAAAAACGACTGAACATAATACAGATAAACGTAAACTCCATTATAACGAATGAAAGACGGGCCTCTCTCCTGGACTGTCTAAATGAACGAAAACCGGATATAGTTTTACTGTGCGAAACGAAATTAAATCCTCGACACAGAATTGTGTTTGAGAATTACTATTTCGTTCGTAACGATAGATTTAACGCTAAACATATAAAAATATATTTTAATATAAAATTAATATAAAATATATTTTAT
>NW_016985621.1:282-517 GCF_001483705.2 Eufriesea mexicana | reverse complement strand
AGCACGCCAATAGAATCCTTCATCCTTATTTATGTAAGAAAGATAGCTCACCACGATGTTAGTTGAAAATGTTAAAAAAATTGAACTTTCCAGACAGATTCTATAGCATTGCGACGGATGTAGTACGTCAATTTGATCCTTCCCACTTATTTATGCAAGAAAGTTAGCTCTCCAGGATATTAGTCGAAAATGTCAATAAAATTGAATTTTCCAACCACATTCTATATCATTGCAA
>NW_016985621.1:0-222 GCF_001483705.2 Eufriesea mexicana | reverse complement strand
AGGTAGCTCACCACGATATTAATCGAAACTGTCAATAAAATTGAACTTTCCTGACAGATTCTATAGCATTGCAAAGCCTATAGCACGCCGATAGGATATTTCCTCCTTATATATGCATGAAAGGTAGCTCACCACGATATTAGTCGAAAATGTCAGTATAATTGAATTTTCCAGCAAGATTCTACGGCATTCCAATTGCTATAGCACGCCATTAGTTTCTTT
>NW_016985620.1:1407-2135 GCF_001483705.2 Eufriesea mexicana | reverse complement strand
AACCACACATACATCCATACATACATCCATAAAAACATCAATACACACACACGTGCATACATACGTACATACACCCACACTTACATCCATGCATACATTCATACATACATCCACAAAACATCCATACATATGTCCATATATCCTTACACTCATGCATCCATTCATCTGTACATCAACACATCCACCCATACATCCTGCCATCCACACAAATATCCACCCATACATCCACCCATCCATACACCCACACATACATACATCCATAAATACATTCATCCATACGCATATAAGTCCGTACATCCATTCATCCGTACATCATTCCATCCATACATCCATGAATCCATACAACCATTCATCCATACATACTTTCGTCCATTCATCCACCTTGCCATCCATCCATCCATTCATATATCCACCCATCCATACATCCATCGAACCATACAACCATCAATCCATACAAGCACCCGTCCATACATCCATCCATCTATACGTTCATACAACCGCACATCCATATATCCAGCCATCCATACATCCATCCGACCATACATACAACAATACATACACCCATACATCCATCCATCCATACATTCATCCACTCTTACATCCAACCAACCATACATCCATACATACATCAATACGTACATACATCCATCCATTCATCCATACATATATACATCCACACAACCGTACATCCATACATTCGTACATCAGTACATCCATACATCCATACA
>NW_016985620.1:0-628 GCF_001483705.2 Eufriesea mexicana | reverse complement strand
CCATCGATCCATACATCTATACATCCATACATCCATCCAACCGTACATCCATCCGCACATACACCCAACCAACAATACATCCATATGTACATCCATCCATTCACCCATCCATACAAATATACATCCACTCATCCGTACATACATACATTCGTACATCAGTACATCCATACATCCATACAACCATACATCTATACATTCATACATACATACATTCATACATCCATACATCCATTCATACATGCATCTATACATACGACCTTCCATCCATCCATGCATCCGTTCTTCCACCCATCCATTCACCCACTCTTCAGTTCATCCACCCATCCATACATCGACCCGCACATCCATACATCCGTACATCCATACATCCATACATCCATACATCCATCCATTCGCATATCCATCCAACCATACATCCATACGTTCATACATCCATACATCCATATATTCATCCATCTATACATCCATCCATCCGTAGATACATCCTTCGGAACATCCGTCCATCCGTTCATCCACCCAACCATACATCCATCGATCCATACATCCATTCAACTATCCATCCATGCATCCATCCATACATCCATACATACATCAATACATACATCCATACATACACAAATGCATTCGT
>NW_016985619.1:0-808 GCF_001483705.2 Eufriesea mexicana | reverse complement strand
TTGTATAAATAAGGACGAAAGAATCAATTGGAGTGCCATAGCCGTGGCAATGCTATAGAATCTTTCTGGACAGTTCAATTTTGTTGACATTTTCAACTAATTCCGTGGTGAGCTAACTTCCTTGCGTAAGTAAGGAGGAAAGATGGTTTCAGAGTGCTATAGCCATTGCAATGATGTAGAATGTGGCTGGAAAATACAATTTTGTTGTCATTTTGGATTCATATCGTGGTGAGCTATCTTCCTTGCGTATGTACGGTGGAAATGTGCTTTTTGAGTGCTGTAGCCTTTGCAATGATATAGATTGTGGCTGGAAAATACAATTTTCTTGACATTTCCGTCTAATACCATGGTGAGCTACCTTCCTTGCATAGGTAAGGGGCAATGAATCTTTTGGCGTGCTATATCCACTGCAATGCTGTAGAGTCCGGCTGGAAAATGCAATTTTATTCACATTTTCGGCTAATATCGCTGTGAGTTTACTTTCTTGCATATATGCAGTGCAGGAAAGGTTCTATTTGCGTGCTATAGGCATTGCAAAGCAATAGAATCTTCCTGGAGAATTCAATTTTATAGACATTTTCGACTGATATCGTGGTAAGCTAACTTCCCTGCATTGGTAAGCAGGAAAGATCATTTTGGCGTGCTATAGCCATTGCAATTCTGTAGAATCTGGCTGGAAACTTCAATTTTGTTGACATTTTTGACTTATAGTGGTGAGCTAACTTTTTTGCGTAATTAAGGATGATAGATTCTATTGGCGTGCTATAGCCTATTCATTGCTATAGTGTCAGGCTGGGAAATTCAATTT